>NC_060262.1:16942949-17246055 GCF_021901455.1 Neodiprion lecontei
ACGCTGAATATAGCAAATTCAATTTATTGTTCCGTGAAACACCCTTGAATATGGGACATTCTTTGACGAATCGGAGAGATTTAGATAAAAATCGACCGACACAATTTTGATGTAGCTTAAAATTTTTTCACGGGTTCTATATCGAAAAAATAGGGATACGTATTCGAGGATTTTTTTATTTTACATATTTCGTAACATAGAGGGGATCGAAAATTTGATAATTTGGTGTTTTTTGGCTTGGAAGACTCACTTTCAAAAATTCATAACGCCGGTTCAGTTTGAGCTGAAAAGTTCGTTTTTTGAACCCAAAGCTTATAAAATGAATTTTAATGCAACAATTGTTTCATTTACGATTATTCCGAAATTTATATTGTTATAAATAATTAATATGTTTAAATCGATTTTTAGCAATTGCCTTCACCTCGTAGCGAGTTCTCAGCACGACCATCGTATTCTCCATCAATTCAAAATACGTTATGGATAAAAAATTTGACGTAGAATACGATGGTTGTGCTAAGAACTCGCTACGAGGTTGAGCCAATTTTTAAAAATCGATCGGAACATATTAATTGTTTATAACAGTATAAACATCGGAATAATCGTTAATGAAAGAATTGTTGTAATAAAATTCATTTAATTAGCTTTGAGATGAAAAAAACGAACTTTCCAGCTCAAATAGAACCGGCGTTATGAATTTTTGAAAGTGAGTCTTCCAAGCCAAAAAACACCAAATTATCAAATTTTCGATCCCCTCTATTTTACGAAATATGTGAAATAAAAAATCCTCGAATACGTATCCCTATTTTTTCGGTATAGAACTCGTCAAAAAAAATTTCAGCTGAATCAAAAATGTGTCGGTCACAAAGGTGTTTGGTTGTAAAAGAATGTCCCATATACATTAAAACATATCGCGCAATATTAATTTTACACAGCACGAAGTATTTTCAAAATGATTTCATAAATATCACCATTCACCATTTGTAAATATTTGGAAATATGTTCGAAAAATACGATTGAAACAAAACGGGTACGAATCGTTGTGGTCTCGTTTTATGAAGTTACGCCATCGGTCGCCCCCCCCCCCCCCCCCCCCCCGCCCAACTCCGCTTCTCCTTGTCGCAAACTTGAATGGTCATGTTTATTTTCCGTCAGTGCATTACATTGTATTCGATTATTCGCTCAGTCTACGGATAGTGACTGTGCGCGAGAAAAAAAAATCTTTGTGTCGGCAGACGACTGTGCTCGAACATTTTGCATTTCCAAAATAAAGAGTATTTTTCATTCTTCTTCAGAGGTTTTCTATGAGGTATATACATGATTATCTCTGGTGAGTATTTATACATATATATATATATATATATATATGTACATTATACAGTTGTATAAAACGTGCACCCCGACTTACGTTTTTTTCGACTTACGCCGTGAATGCCGGAACGACCCATAGCGTAACTTCGGGGTATTACTGTTTCGGAATCATTCTGAAATTGTACATCACTTGTTACACACAACTCTACTGACAACAATGAAATAATTTTATGTTCGAAGCTATTTTACTAGTGAAAAGGGTTTCAAAAAATGATTATACATAATATTGGAACACTTTATTCATGTTACTATGGATATATGAAACAATTGTTGACATCGACGTTGAGGATTATTTTTATACCCTCTGAAATATTAAATGCAAGGAAATAGTATCTGAGATTCGAGGTAACTATGAAGCTGCGGGTTGTGCGAAACAGTTCCTTCTCCCGGTTGATGGGAGTTTCTAACATCCTTTGCGAAGTAATGTAATTTGAACATAGTTCACCACTCCATGAAGATATCCTCGCGGCATGTGACATTGCGTCCGTCCAACGGTTACGACGGCTTATCCTGTAAAATATAAGCGTGTTCATTTGGTTGTTTCGCTTTTTCAATGCAGAATCCATAACATGATTAGTACTTGTCGATAAAAATATACTTTGGCAGAGAATTCGTACCCTCCCCTCCTTATCTTATAAGGACACATACAAATACATGGGTCCTCTTCTGTTCTCTTACAACCATGTGTCGGCGCCATCTCACTATACCCAAAAATGTTAAAAGTGAATGGTCGAATCTGATGAAATGGAATAGTGTGATTAAAAATTTTGATCATCTTGAATAATCCGAAAAGTTGAGATAATTCTTTCGAAATTAAGATATTCATTTTTTACGAATCACTCTAAATTTCACCGTGTTCAATATTTTACTACCGATAGCAGATATCTAATGTACGGTCATTCGGAATGAATATGAATGGGAAATTCCTCGTCAAACCCGACGGATTATTTGTAATCGGAAAGATTTTTTACAGAATGTATAAAATGGTAGAAGCCTCGCCAAAAAATGGTATCATTAAACAATTCGTTCGTTAATAACAATTACAATGTTCAATGTTTCCGGATAAACCAAAGTTTTCTACGAAAGCTTATCCTCTCTGCTCGCGAATGTGCTGTGAATAATTTTTCTACGTTAAGTAGAACCGGAGATGAGATATTGATTCTTCAAGTTTGCTGCGCGCTCATTTTGCAACAAAATTGAATGACTCGGCGCTTCCGGAAAAAAAATCGTAGAAATAGGTTTTGACTTTTTATGCTCACATATTGTCAGAATAATATTTCTGACTCAAGAACCTAAATTTCGTCCCAACTGACTTTGTATGGTTTACATGATGAAATAATAACAGTCGTAATATTTATTTTCCTTAAGATTTGAAACTTCTCGCATATTTGCATCGTACTTAGGGTATATGTCAACACGTGTAAATTTCTCCAATTATCGGAAAAGAAAATTACCGTACGATTATAATAATTGAACTCTCCGAGCATTCGAATCTAGGCTCCGATAAAATTGTGGTATTCGCAACGAAGCATTCAGCAATTCTTATGTTCTGCACACTCCTAACGAAATATCAAAATGATTATATATGAAGAGAACAGAGAAAAGAAAATTTGAAACACGTATACAATTTGGTTACTCAATATTTTGAAAAATGTATAACAGAACGACGATCGAAACAAATGTCAACAAAACCACGATCTTTCGAACGCCACTCTTTCGAAGCAAACGTAAACAAGACGATTTGATTCCTACATTTTTTTTCTGTACTATGAAAATGCTGGAAGTCCCTCCCCACTCCTCAACGGTATACATTTTCGTAGAAATACAATGAGCATCATGGGTACAGTGAGAACACTCTGGGGCGAGTTTTTCCATACTTATGAACGGTAGTGTATATTCATTTGAAAAAAAAACGGCAATTTCTCAAATAATGAATTGAAAAATCTGAAAAAATTCACGCAGAGTACCTTTTAGTAGTACTTTGATGTAACCAATTATGTGGCAGATCTGAGATGGTCGAAAAAAAAGTGGCCGAGTTGACGGAGAATCCTTCCTTTTCGGGTTGAATTCCTAAAATATCGATTTTTGGAAAAAAAGGTGGGAACCGAAGTTGTTCAGAATTTGATTCTCAACAAGTTTGTTGCTATTAATTTATGCCAAAGTTGAAAATAAACGAGATAATGGTAATATTTCGAATTTGTCGCTTTTTTCAGGTTTAATTCCAAAAATCTTGATCCTAGAAGAAAAACTGTAAGAACTAAACTTGTAGGGAATTAAAATTTATACAACTTTTGTTCCTACGGTTTTTCTGTAAAATCAAAACCGGCCGAGTTATTCAAGAAAAACCATTTTAACCTAAAAAACCATTTTTCGAATATACGCATAAGCATGATTTGGTCGCTATTTTGAATTTACACTCCCAGTGACCTCTGCGAGACAGCTGTGAGAAAAAAACTTTCGTACAAAATTATTTACAAATTAACCGGGGAATTTCGATATCAATTCTGACGATGCCCAAGAAATTAAAAGGTTGATCGAAACAGAAATCCGAAAAAATTAAATTTCCTTTTCTTTGAATGAAAAAAGGCGTTTTTCCGAAAAATTTCTTAGGAACTTTCGAGTCCAATTTTGACAAGGATTCGCCCTGTCAAGTATTTGCTGTGAATTACGAATCACCCTGCATAGCAAGTGCAGATTTGGCAGGATTCTTGTAAATGATATCTATAATTGCATAACAGAAATTTGCAGTATAAAACACTTACCATCGCAACGAACGATTCGTTCGTCGGCGCGTCAAATTTAACCTTTTTTCGGTTCAGCCGTGGGACGTAACTTATCCATTGTTGCACTCACAAGATTATTTTTGTTTGTGACAAATATATGTATACACACTGGCCGCGTGAAAATTTGTACGTGATTAGAACTTGTGACACGGCAAATTACCAAAACACTCGCGTTTACTTCGTTCGCCGCGAAAAGTGGATGTGGACGGTACGCGAGGAAACGCAGAAGTAACGGCCGCGCGGATAGTGGGGACAGTGGCGCGTGAGGGATAGTACTTGGAATCCGAAGAA
The DNA here is from genome assembly GCF_021901455.1 of Neodiprion lecontei. Taxonomy (NCBI): domain Eukaryota; kingdom Metazoa; phylum Arthropoda; class Insecta; order Hymenoptera; family Diprionidae; genus Neodiprion; species Neodiprion lecontei. Next base: position 16,947,392 of record NC_060262.1, read on the forward strand.
GTTGATTCTTACGAGAGTTCCAAATTTCTGTGAAATATTATAGGATTGTGCCGGACTTTGATGTACAGCAGTAACACATACCCTGACTTTTCGTAGGCCGTATACGATGCAGAAACCAACCCAAAACTCGCTAGCTTATCCGTAGCGTATACCATCTACGAGAAGTCACGGTATGTAGTTTTATAACGATTTCCACCTAATGAGTAACTTTCAGGTAATTCGTCTGATGTAAAAAAAAATTTTGGTAGCATCATTCAGAACTAGGCGTAATTGACAAATGAAACGAAGCAAATAAAGTATGAAATCCTTATTTGTTGAGAATTAAAAGCAGAAAAAATTGGCAAGCAAATATTCATCAGAGTTTTAACAAGGATCGGCCCTGTAAAATATTTGCAACGAATCTTGAACCATTGTATGCGGTAAATGTATGTATGTACAGTGACATTGATTTTTTGCGGGATGTATTTCTACTATTGTTAAACACATCCGGTTCAGAAACAATTTCATGTATATAATAGGGTAATCTTTAAAACAGGTTTGGACGATTGTCAACCGGCCCCCCCCCCCTAAATTTGCTATAAATAAATAAATAATGGTCTGTTCAAGAGCACAATTTTTTATCTCAACCCTAAACCCTCACGCCTATACTTGCGTGTTTTCTGCAATTTCGGTATTAATTTTACTGCCGCATCTAATCTTTCGGTCAATAATCTGTAAGTATGACAATTTTGCGGACATCGATGCTACTATTAGATGAGGATATCCGGAGCGTATATGGGGCATTCTATGTCAATTATTCGCCATTTATATCTGCCTTTTTGACGAACAGGAATTAATGGATAGGTATTTTCGTTTTTGTTAATGATTTTCTATCAAATCGATGAAAAAAGGCAGATTTAAGTGGTGCGTACTCGATGTAGAATGCCCCAAAACCCTTCAATAAAATGAAAAAGAATAATTTTTTTGCGGAACTACGACTCAAAACGAGAAAAGAAACAGTATGTTATTTTAATACCGGGTTTTGGAAAAGCCAGGAGCATATAAAAAAAAAATTGTGCGAAATTTTGATAAATTTAAGATGTTTGGATGGGTTGAGACAAACATCTAAAATATTTCAGAAAGACTGCTTTTGGCAGGTACAAGAAAGTGTAAAATTTTCGATAGAATCGAAATTGGTCGGGGTCACGGGTTGGTCGGTTTCGCATGGAATGCCTCGTTCACATACAGTCGGGCTACGTGCGATTACGAATAGTTACCGCGATTGTGAACTGATGTGACAATTTCCAAACGATGCCTTATGATGTGCACGAATTTCAAAATCTAGCGGTTATTCTGAGTGAGTTGTACATTTTTTCGTATCCACCTAAAAGCCTATGCTCTCGTCGGCACTGCAGATTGTTGCTTTAGCAGAAACATAGGACGTGTGCGTATTACCATGTCGTTTTACCATCTGGTACCGCTTCGGTCGACTACAGCGCTTCTGGAGGTTCAACGTTGAACTAAATTACAGACTTCTCGTGCATCAGACGGGCGCCTGTCACCTGAAAATCGCCCGCACAAATCGTGCCATATTTACAGAAAACTGACTGGTGCTATAGGTTTTCCCGGATTACGTGTGTGTTTTTGTACGTCGGTATCTCCCTGGCAAAAGTGATAGAAATTCTGATATCGTACAAACGGTGAATATTCAACAAGTCGCTAGCCCGATCGGCCATGTTTGACGCGACGTGATTTTATTGAGTTCATCATTATTTTTATTAGACGTTATCAGTGATCTGCGATAGTAGTGACTGAGATACAGACGTACAATTTTATTCAAGCTATATTTTAAAAATTTTCCCAGTCAGATTCCTACCCCCGTTTTATCAGGATTTGTGCGGGCGATTTCCCCGCTTCTGACGTCACGAAATATATATAGGACATGCCAGGTCAGCAGCACCTTATGGCTTGTCGCTCGAAAAACTACGTTTGTTCGTGCTAGCTACACTCTACACTCGCGAGTGTAAAAAGAACTAGGGTAGTGTACTAGGGATTGCTGGGGAGTGTACGTCGGCTTCTCGAGTGTAGTTAGGATAGCGCGAACGCAATAGTGTAGAAGGTGCAGAAAAGTGGGGACAAGAAAATGGCGCACGTTACGTACAGTCGTTTTTTTCCTCGAAACACTGATTAATACAACAAATTAATATATAAGATAAAACATTTTTGGAATTTGTTGACGAAATCTTTCATACCTTATGTTTTAAGTACACCGTTATCAAATTGAACGTTGTTTTTTAAGTAAAATACTGTACTGCTTTGTTCTGATTTGTAGTGAGGTTATGGGTTTGTTGTCACTCGTGAGTTTTAAGGTATATATCGCATCACAGTTCACTAACGTGGTGGAAAAACCTGTAGCATTCATGGTAATTGAACCATTCACACTTTTTACACTTTTTACACTTGGTCTCGACCGAGTGTAAAAAGTGTACACAAAGGCCGTGTTCGAAAATTGACTGACAGTACTGTCAGCAATCTTTTATCTCTTTTGCACTGCCGAGTTCATGGACAGCTCTGTCTCTGTCCTAGGGAATTTTTAGTACTGGCAGTAAATTTACGAACATGGCCAAAGTGTAACGAAAGTCTAGTGACATTTGTAAAACGAACAGCGCCATCCGACGTCACGTCCGCTAAAACGAACGCGCAAGTGTACACTCCCCTCGAAAGTGTAGAAAGTGTAACTAGCACGAACAAACCTACTGAACTGCGAGCAACAGAAACTTGCGTCAGAAGTGATAGGGGAAAACTGCTGCTGCTGCTTTTTACTGCTCATGCAATAGCACCCTAACAGTGCGTTTCCAAATTAGATCTCAGCGTTGTCAGCAATCTTTTATCTCTTTTCTGCCAAGTTCGCGACTAACTCTGCTCTTACGTATATATACATGATAAGAAAAGATGATGGGTGACGGCAGTGTAACATCCGACCGGAACGTCCGTATGTTTTATCGACTATTATTACTGCATGTTACTTTTATCAACTAACCAAACTCGAAGTACGAGAATCTTGTAACCATAAGAAATTAAAACAACTGTCTAACTATTTGGAATATCCCTAGATGGAAATAACTATGAAATTCACTAGCCAAGGCTTAAAACCATGTTACGAGATCTTCGTACCACAGAGAACTATAATACTATTATGCGTTATTATATATCACTATCACATTAATACTATAATTAACTAACACAATTATACCCAATTATTATATAGCACTCAACAATGCCATTTGTGCATTCGGAGGTGAGAGCTATACTATAAGCAACATACGCTTTACTATATAGCCTGGAGTATAGAAGACTGTAAAACCATAGATAAATGCATAACCAATATAATGTAAAGATAGCACTGCTGCAATAACCCATAAAACCAGAGACTGCAAAACCATCAAACCGTGAATGCTAATTACCCAGCATGAACTATACCTTCTTCCGCAACGCCGTATTGTAGGCAACACGCGCAACGTTTTGAAGGCAATGCAGATCTCCAATGTGGAGCCATACAGAGCCTTACCTAGAAAATACATTAGGAAACTTACCGACGAAACGAAAACGTTCTAGAAGCTTCCAAGCCGATTTATATCAATATAAGAATTAACAACTACAGAAGGGAATCATATACAAAAGCACACATGTAAACCTGCTCTAAAGCTATGAATCATCAAATTACTAAGTACTCTAAATCTGTTAAGATAGTTATAACACAAACAACTAAAGATATTCGCAGCAGCGTGATTCTAATAATGTTAAACAAATAACAAACTATGTTCATAAACAATTGCTATTGTACTCCAGGTTAACAACGACAGTAGTCGACTTTAATACATATGCAATTCTATATAGATACAACTATAAAACTAACAACGACAGTAGTCGACTATAATACATATACAATTCTATATAGATATAACTATAAAACTAACAAACGACAGGTAACCAAAATGAAATATGGGCTTTGTAACGAGCAAGATAGCAAAAACATTAAGAGGCAGACAGGTAGTTAAGTGGCTGAGGGGCGCCAGAAAGAGGGCTGGCGCCACAAAGGGGGCTGGCGACACAACGAAAAGCTCACGCAGTTCGGAGAACTACGGAACCAAGTCCACGCACCTACACCACCGCACGCAGCGATATACCATACGTAAAAACCTACAATATAGTAATAGCTAAAGAACTAAGATCACAGGCGTGCATGCGGCGAAGATGTCGTGCCCTAATTAGAATTCCTAGAAAAGAGGGGAGGTGCGCAAAGGCGACCAAAAAACTAGAGAGGGGGATCGTTCTGCGCAACGATCGACCCCTATAAAAACGGCGACCGATCACTCGATCGTCCTCTTGTGTTTCTACCTCCAGATTCGTCATCTAGTTCCGGTACAGTCTCGCGGTAAAATCCTTTAGCCTTTTGCATTAAAACTTTCATACAACGTTACTCTGCCCAAAAGTTCAGCGAGCTTCAACTCCATTTTTACTAAGTCTAAGATCTTACACTGTGTAACTCTGCGTTTGTGACTTTTAAATATCAAACTTATAAAATAAACCAAGTTAGTCAAAATATCCAAATATTAAAGTCAGTTATTCCACTAAAACCTCTCACCAATCTACAAGTCATCGCATCCAGAATACTCTCAAAAAGGTAAGCCAAATTAAATCTTTTATCCAACAATTTCTCCCTCTTCGGTTCGTTCGACTAGAGCGACAGAATGCCCGTTGTCCGGTGTATTTCAATACTTAATCGGTAATTGGTGACCCAAACTACTGATGTGAGTCTGGCTGTAGCTGTGTGTGAATGTTTCCGGTGTCTAACATCTGGAGATTTCCACTAGGTACCGTTCCGACGTCACAGCAGGTAGCAGTTTCCAAAAATTCCAGAAGTTAGTCCAGTTAGTCATTGGGATTCGTTGACAAAAATACAGTGGGTACTTTCCATTTACTAACACAAGTCGACTTGTGTCGCCTAAAGTGCTTTCCATTTAATTTGTGTCGCCGCGTGTTAGCGACACAAGTCGACTCTTCTAAAAAGTATTTTGGACCAAAAAAATACTTTTATACGTCAGAGTGCTTTATATATTAAAGCGGTTAACTCTTTCAAGACTGAATGTATTTCATAGTTTTGTTACAGAGTTTATAGTGTTTTAATACCAATAGTTTCATGCTTGTAGTTAATACTCATAGTTATGAACATATACTGTTATTGTATTCTTGATCAAAACAAGACTGTTATAAGTTAGAGTGCTTTATTGATTAAAACGGTCAACTCCTTCAAGACTTTAAATATATTTTATGGTTTTGTTATCGACTTATAGTATTTTAATATCTATAGTTTCATACTTGTACTTAATACTTATAGTTTTATCAATCCAGTTTTTATGTACTTAAACCCTAAGATGATATTATTGTTTCTGCCCAAAAACAAAAGAAAAAAAAAACTTTTGATACAAAATCTACTCAATTCATACCCCTACTATAACTTACAGATATGCAGCATCATATCTTTAGCATATACATTTAAAATTATACATCTATTGCTTAAATTTATATAATATACAATTTCATGAAGATGAAGTGGGGTTCATATGATAATTTTGGAAAAATAAGTTCCGTCAAATATTTAGCGGAAAAAATTTTGAATTATACATCTATTGCTTACATTTATATATTAGTAAATCAAGTCATCGGAATATCGTTGGATTCCAACTCTCAATTTCCTATTACAGATTTTCTGGAAACATATTGTTGAACAAGTATCCCCGAAGATTTCTTGGGTCTCTTTGTGGAACATCCCAGTCCTCATTTACATCTTCATTATCTGATATGTCATTCCATTGTTGATCAAGTTCGTCATTGAAGAAACCTTCCCCATTATCTCCGTTAATAAAACAAATATTGTGCAATACGCAACATGCGACAACAATGTGTATCATAAATTGAATATCTCGAAGTGGCATCATTTGCAATAAACGAAAACGGCCCTTGTGAATGCCGAAGGCTCGTTCGACTACTACACGTGTTTGAGAAATTTTCGTGTTGAACTCATCTTCTTGAACTGTTAAATTTCCGTTGTCCCGAAAAGGACAAACCAGCCACGTTTGTGCTACACCATTATATCCTTTATCGCCTAATAAAAAGCTATTGTTAGAAAAAATTCTTTCGCGATTCTGTTCGGCTGCTACAAATAGATCGGATCTTCTTCATTCTGGCATCGTGAAAAGAGCCCAGGTCCCCGCAATATAAATTCGTGAATTTTAGATCACAGTGAACCACAGCTTGCAGTAGAATAGAATAATGTTGTCTCCTGTTGAAATATACCCAACCATTTCCTTCTGGCTTATTAATATGAATATGAGAATCATCTATTGCGCCAATACAACCACGAATACCTGCTACATTTTCAAATCTCTCAGATATTCTCACAAGGTTATTTCCATGAGCCAATTAATGACTTCGCACTATGCGAAATACAGATGAAAATGAAATATCAAAGAGATTTGACAGTAACCTATGTGACTCTTTGTTGCCGAGAAACCAAAGTGTCATTAATAAACACAATTCAGCAGGTTTCTTTTCCTTTCCAAAGGTATGGGTTGGAATGAATCCACTATTTCTTCTAAACTTTCTGCAAATATATTGACGTATATGTATTAGCTTTATCCTTTAAAAATATCAGTATACAACTACCATGGTGAAATATGTGTACATAATTACCTAATAATATGTTAACAATTGGTTGCTCCAATCTGAAATCTTCCTTAAACTCCTCATTGCTTTTAGCATGAACTGTTTCGAGAAAATTTCGCACACACTGTCGTTCACGTCCATCATCGCTTGAAGAATCTGAACTGCTGCTGCTGCTATTATTGCTGCCGCTACTACTACTACTGGATTCACTCATCAGGATAGCTAATAGAGCCTCTTCCATCTAATAAAATCAGTAATATTTAATTTTGAAATAACATACAATTATAAATTGCAAAAACATATTTTAGCTCTTAAGAAATGAGCATGATTAATATGAATACGTTATTCTATGGATTCATTCATATTGTAATTATTTATGTAGTATATATCATGTTTGCTTCATTTAATTATAATACACAGAACTTTAAATATATAATCAACTTATTTTTACATTTTTATTTACTCACCGCAAAGCTTAAATTTGTTGAAACCACGCTTTTCACATTCTAACCTTACTGTGTCGTGCGCATCAACTCTCGCGCGAATGTGTGATGTTCCATTTATTCGTTTTCGAGAGTCGACACGAGTTGACACGAGTCGACAAAAAAGTCATGAAAATGGAAAGCACCCAGTTAGACGCACTGTGCAGTCAGTAGTTTTGGGTCGCCAAAAATTGATTAAGCATTAAAATGCACTGGACGACACAGTTTAATCGTTCGTTTCAAATAACCGGGATTAAGTCCTAATATAAAATTATTAATTATGACCACTTACCTTTTGGAATGTAGATCTCCGCTGGGTGTTGCTCTGTTTCCATGATGACGTGGAGGAAACAAGGTTTTGAGAGCAAATCATTTAATCTACAATTACTGAAAATATATTATAAAGTGTTTCTTCTGTTAATAAACCGTTTACAAATAATATATATTGGATAATTACTTAAAAGTTGGGATGGAGAGATTGACAGTTGTTCGGCCAGAACTAATGTTCGAAACAAAATGAATTGTTTTAAGTTCGTGACAAAGAATATTTCATCAGAATTTCTACGACGGCTTTTGAACTCGGAGCGTTATACGCGAATGACAAAGTACCAACAGACCAGGTAAGGTCAAGAGTCTACAGGTGGGACCTGAGGCACGATCCAAAAGTAACGTTATATGAAATGGGAGTTTTTAAAACGTAGTAACAGAATTTTAAATGCAGGCGAGCAAAAGAATTATGCCACAGGACTGAACGGTGAACAAGTTAGCAAGTCTGGGGGCACGAGTCGAGAGAGCGCTTTGACAAGTGGTGATATTATTTATAGGAAACGGTAGTGGCTCCGTATAGTTGGCAGGCAAATAAAACTATCTTGATTTTTTATCAATGCAGTCATTTGGGAATTGTTTGGACAAGTTTAGGAATGTAGTTTTATAGTTTAGGAAATGATACTGTATTCGTTATTAATAAAAATCTATCGAGCATGTAGTTAGCAGGTATAATTGAAACAAAAGAAAAATGTTGTCCACATTTAAGTCGAAATCGTTTGGGAAACACGTCTGTGATAAACTCAACGTTTGGAAAATTTTATTGTATTACATAATATAAAAACATTAATTTACCATCAGATAATTCACGAGAAATGCACGCGTTATCGAATGCGTGTGCATTTTCATACTCTATCGACTGTACTCACTGTACCGATTGAATTATGGAACCTTATTTCCAATTCCGGTTATTTCTATTACGTCCAACCATTTTGGAGGATTGGAGCTGATTGAAGCTTTAGGAAATGATATTGTTGCACATACAGTAAAGTGAAATGTCAAATAAAATTATTTTCATTCGTTTATTACCTGTAAACAGGTAGGGTAGACCGAGGCGAATCGGATCAATTTTTTTTAGGAATATGAAAATCATACTAAAGTGAAATATATGTAACTTTTATTGACACAATGGTAATCGGTACAATCCAGCTACGCAATAAACATTTTAAAACTTAAATTGTCGATAAATTCTCCAAAATATAAACCAAAAACTTAAAAGACAGAAATGTCCGAATCGCCCCAATTCTCGGGGCGAATGGGATCATAAATAACATTTAATTAAATTAAATGTTTTTAACACTATAAGCTTTGGAATCATTAATAAAACTTAAATATAATGAATAATGCGATCAATATTAATTACAAGCACATAAATCACATTTTTTGTCAGTCTTAAGTTTTTTCTTAGCATCATTGTTTTTCTTTTGTAGGTGCGAACCATCTACAATGAAATAAAAATGCATCATTAACCTCAAATATGAAATAAATCATTTTAAAAAAGCGATCCAATTGGGTATTTGTATGATTTTTATATTTCTTAACTTTTGATGTTTTTCGATTCTATAAATTTTTTTAGAATTTTTGAAAAAAAAATATTTTGTTTTTGTTTATAAGTATTTAAATAATTTAATAAATAAAAAAAAGGCAATATTTAAATGAATAAGTAGCTCCATCTCGCGTATGTGACGTCACGATGCTGAATTTTTTTGAAATTTTTAGCGCCAAGTTCTCCCTTAAGCACGCCGTACGTGTAATCAGCTGTTGCTCTGTGTTGTGATTGATGAAAAGAACGTCTGATAGTGCTGTTTATTATAAACTAAAGTTATTAAATTATTTAATATGTCATTAAAAAACGATTTTTGTTGGTGTATAGTACCAACTTGTGAAAATACTCAAACTAATGCTTGCTTAACATTCTTAGTATAATAACATTGACGTGATCATAACCTCCACACAATTATCCGTGTGAGTTAAAAAAAAAAAAACACCACACAAAAATTGATTTCTATTTTAATTATTTTCACCGAAGTCTGACATTAATTATACAATGTATCAAACTTAAAGTTTAAAAAACTTACTTAAAATTTTTTTAGCGCTAGAAAATATTGTACATTACTCTTTGTGGATTCAAATAAACGCGCCAGTAGCAGCACAATGACGTCAAACCAATCACATTCCGTTTTATGTCACGTGACTTTTATGTGATTTAGGACCACTTTTATCTATTAAATTATTTAAATATTTATAAACAAAAACAAAATATTTTTTTTTCAAAAATTCTAAAAAAATTTATAGAATCGAAAAACATTAAAAGTTAAGAAATATAAAAATCATGCAAATACCCAATTCGCCCCCGATGACGCGATCCAAATAACCCCATATTAAAGACTTATGAAATAAATATTTTACACATTAACCTATAATATTTTGTTTAAAAACTGAAATGTTTTGTAAAATAGACCTCTACCCAATCAAGATAAGCCATATAATTCAAAGTTTTAACACAAATCCTTAGAATAAAGCAAAGAAATCGTAAGTACGTACCTTAGATGAGCGCCAAAATTGTGACGCATACAAACACCCGGACTCACTCTCGAGAAGCGCTGACACTGATGGACTAGCCGAAACCAAATACTACCGATTGCTGGAGGTGCGGGGCGAGAGGGGGTCGTAAGACGCCAGTCGTTTGTTTTCTGTGTCTATGCGTTGTTCAAAATATTAACGGATTTCTTATTTTGATCCGATTCACCCATTGATCCGATTCGCCTCGGTCTAACCTATCGGATTATTCACGTCTTCATTCGTCCAACAGATATATTAAAACGAATTCGACCATGGCTCGCCTTGCGAAAACCTCGTTTTTTGTTCTTTTTGATTTATTCGAAAACTGTGCAGAAGAAATTTGTCAAAATAATAGAGCAACAAGGAGTAATTAAGCAGAAATTTAGAGCTCATCTTGTTCTGATGGAACGTTGAGTGAAGATGGAATAACGAAGGCAATGAACAAGTGTTTTGGCACCAAAATATATTTGAATATAGCGCCATTTTACTGGAAACGTTACCGACTCACGGTACCTGCAACGTTTCTTTGGATTTTTTCCAAAACCGTGAGGGAGCAAATAACAAAAATGACGGAGCAATTAAGAACATTTGAAGAGCAATTATACGAAGCACGGACTTGCCGGAAATTCCACGATTTTGGAGAATTCGTGAAACACCTGGCCGCTGCCGGATATCCATTTTCGTGTTTTTCGATTTTCTAGAAAACCGCGTGAAAACAAATTATAAAAAAAACATGTATGCAGTTCATACGTGATAGAAGTGCAACCTTCAGAAACTAAACTGCGAGAGAATGAAGAGAATGCAGTATAAGGAGTGGAATAATTACTTGTTTCATCGATAGTCGTTTCATTTCGTTTCATCGAGTTTCAAATCACTGCGGCGCTAATTAAGTTAAGTCTTGCATTTCCGTTTCATCGTTAGTCGTTTCATTTCGTTTCATCGAGTTTCGATTCACTCCCGTGCTTGAGAAGTTTTCACCAACGGTGCTAAAGAAGTTTTCACTTCAAAAATAGAGAGCAATTAAGAGCAATACGAGAGCAATTTTTTGGCATAAATTTTTTTACGAAATACCAAGTCGCAGACTGTTTCATATAAGGGTTTGGCTCGGATGAATCGGTTAAAGGACCAAACTGAGTCTGCGGGAAGAAAAGATATATTGTAAAGAGAATTATAATAACTGAAGTAAGATAAGAAAATTGTGGCAATTGGAAGAGTAGTCGTGGTGTTATAACATAGCGTGAGTAGTTCTGTATTGGAAGAATCTGAAAAGTAAAGAAACAGCGTTAGTTCGTTGTTGATTGAGGAGGTTTGTCCAGAAATGTAGGCACAAGTTGGTTAATTTTCAAAGGTAAGTAGACAATATCCAGACTTCAAGGAAATAGTACACATAATGGGTTTCATGAATGTAAGCGAACGAGTCGTCTAGAGAAAAGAGTCGCGCTCTAGGCGCAGCGGACAAGATTGCACGAACTAGGTGCAATCAAGTACAGTGCATGAATTAAATGCTCTCAAGAAGGTTGCACGAACTAGGTGCCTTGGATAGAGTGCAAGAACTAGATGCAATCAAGTACAATGCATGAATTAAATGCTCTCAAGAAGGTTGCACGAACTAGGTGCATGAACAAAAACCAATGCACGAACTCGGCGCGGTAGGGTAAAAGCACTGATATATATATACACTGGATTGGATATTACCGTATACTCTACGTGTAAGCTCGTGTGTCCAATTGAACACTTGAATTTCCGCCATCTTGTACAGAAAGTTGTCACAGAATGCGCGCTAGATTTGAACTGCGTAAAATATGCTATTTAAATCTAACGATATATTCGTCACACAAAAAAGTTTTTGACGAGTAAAATAATGTTTGATACATTAAATGAAGAACAAATCATTTTTTCGAAGGTATATTATTATTTACAATTATATGATGTAAAAGATCATTAAATAATATGACGAAAAACTTGTATTTAAGCGTGATTTTTCTTTATGTTCAAAAGAAGTCCTCAATTCTAAGAAGTTTCCGTCCATTATCCTTTATCCTATGGTGGGCTGAATTTCATACGGATTATTCAAAAATTTGTATAACACTAATTCAACCGTTAGGGAATTCATTTACCATCCATTGATCATCAAAGTGGAGCTTAAGACATGTAAAAAAAGTTTTGAATTAAACTATATCGAATTGGGTGAGTAAAAACTTTATTCAAAAATATGGAGAATAAAACATTCCTTGCAAACGTTAAGGAATTTTTATAGAGTTGCGTGCGATAAACCACAACAATATAATTAGTAGTATCAATCCACAATCCATTCACATGAAGAAAAAGTTACAAGCACAATCAAAAGAAAATAAAAAAGATGTACATATCTGAGCATGCAAATCAGGTACAAATGTGTAGGTGCTCATGTAATTTGGTTACATTCACTGTGGTGGGCCGATCGGATTCATCCTGAAATTCGGTCTGCTGCAAGTTTTCACCTACAGATAAGTTACTAATAAATAACGACAATGGAAATACACAGAAATGTGTCACACACGATTTTTCTGTAACAGAGCACTTTATAATCTGTAGGTAATTAACCGCTTCGACGACATTGACGCAATAGTGCATCACATCAACGTGTCTTTATGCACACTGAGTTTTCTCTGACCTAAAAGGGATTAATAGTTTCAGATCTTACCAAATAACGTTGGGATACTGCCTTTTCGTAAAGTTATATAATTTTTACTTTTCTTCTGAAAGCAAGAGAGTTCAAAGTGGTCGGAACACAGAAAGCTATCACTTGATGGAGACCACGGACCAATGTTTATATTTGCGATCCACTGCTTCATAATATCAGGTTCATCCAATGGGAACCTACATAACAAGCAAAGTTTAAATTTATTAATTCACACGTTATGTTGCATTGAGTAACGGTACTTACTTGAAGAATGAATAGCCACGTCCATATTCCCTTAATCGGTGACAAGATGAACACTCTGATTTTGGGTTGTCAAATATAGTTGGTACACTGTTCTTTTTCAATGTAATTAGGAATCCTGTCCTATCAAAGCAGTCATTTGTAAAAAGAGCCGAACACAATGTGCTATTTCGGTTTGGCTTCCAGTCCTTCCTCTTCATTTCTTTTAACCACTGCTGAAGGCGCAACACGTCTTTCACGGGAAATCTACATATCGAATTATAATTTAATCCCTGAGTCAATAATACCCGAGTTTTCAATTTCAATTATAATAAGATCGGTTCATAATTCAAATATTGTGAATTTTTACTGACACGATTCGTACGTTATAATACTCGTTAAATATAATTAGTAAATACTTCGTATGCTGACATAACCTCTGCAAGTTATCATTTGCAGAACGCTTCAGCGTTGTATACTCACTTGTGAAATGATCGCCCACAATATTTTGATTGCTTTGTTTTGCAAAAAACGCAGGTACTCATTGTTACCTCAATAATTGTTACTGTAATTTTCCAACACAATCGATTATATACACATACATATATCACGTATATATTTATATATATCTGAAGTGACAAGAATCTGTACAAAATGGCTACCGTTCAATTGGCGTGACGGCACCACGCTTAAATCCAATCCAGTGTATATATATATCAGTGGGTAAAAGAGAGTACTCATTGTCAACCTGTGATTTAACCAATATGGGTTCTTGTTACACTCAAAACTGAAGTCAACTCGGCGGTGGTCAGACTAGAAGTGAGCGTCGATCCGCGGTGGCGCTTTTGTAAGAAGTGGTTGGTCGTATCATCGAGCGTTCGGCAGTCGTTCGGTGACGTCACAATTGGGTATTTGCATGATTTTTATATTTCTTAACTTTTGATGTTTTTCGATTCGATAAATTTTTTTAGAATTTTTGAAAAAAAAATATTTTGTTTTTGTTTATAAATATTTAAATAATTTAATAAATAAAAGTGGTCCTAAATCACATAAAAGTCACGTGACATAAAACGGAATGTGATTGGTTTGACGTCATTGTGCTGCTACTGGCGCGTTTATTTGAATTCACAAAGAGTAATGTACAATATTTTCTAGCGCTAAAAAAATTTTAAGTAAGTTTTTTAAACTTTAAGTTTGATACATTGTATAATTAATGTCAGACTTCGGTGAAAATAATTAAAATAGAAATCAATTTTTGTGTGGTGTTTTTTTTTTTCACTCACACGGATAATTGTGTGGAGGTTATGATCACGTCAATGTTATTATACTAAGAATGTTAAGCAAGCATTAGTTTGAGTATATTTACAAGTTGGTACTATACACCAACAAAAATCGTTTTTTAATGACATATTAAATAATTTAATAACTTTAGTTTATAATAAACAGCACTATCAGACGTTCTTTTTATCAATCACAACACAGAGCAACAGTTGATTACACGTACGGCGTGCTTACAGGAGAACTTGGCGCTAAAAATTTCGAAAAAATTCAGCATTGTGACGTCACATACGCGAGATGGAGCTACTTATTCATTTAAATATTGCCTTTTTTTTATTTATTAAATTATTTAAATACTTATAAACAAAAACAAAATATTTTTTTTTCAAAAATTCTAAAAAAATTTATAGAATCGAAAAACATCAAAAGTTAGAAATATAAAAATCATGCAAATACCCAATTCTGGGAATAGCGACTTGACAGATTATCTGCTCCCTTGCCAAATTATACTCTTAGGTGACCATTCACTCAGTGTAGGCGGAAGCGAATTCGACAGCGTAAATCCACACATACAGAAATTTATTAGTTCAATCATAATAGAAGAAAACATACAACTGTAAGGTTACTAAACACAGACCCATTTCACATAGGTTCAGACCCGGCATATTGCTATGAAAAATAACCCAGAGTTATTAGTCTTTACATATCCTTAGTCGACGCTTTTGAGTCTATTCCTTGGTGATCGTGCAATATTTGTAAAGACCTAAGACATAATCTTTCACTTTTCACCTCAAAACTGGTATAAGTTCTGTTCACTTTAAGGGCTTCATTATTATTGTATTAATACATGATTGTAAGATTGTTTGGATTAATGTATGGTACAATTGTTTCGCCTCACGGAATCATGCCGTGAGTTGGATTATTTACAATCGTTTGGTCATTAAGCTTCCTGACATGCTGTCCTGTAGCGCGATTCTGTAAGTCGTTATGAGAATAACGATTCGGAACGCTATCGTAACGATAACGAATTTCGCCGCGTGTAACGACAATCTCATAACGACGGTGCGATTCCGTAACTACGAATAGCGACACTTCGACGTTACAGAATGGGATAACGAATCGTCGTTATGGATACCGACAGGAAGTGACGTATTGTGACAAATCCTTAGTAAGTAACTAGAATTTTATCGAAACTCGCCTTAAAATAGTTGAAATTCGTGCCGCGGTGGCGCGCATGAAGGTTTAAATCGAGGCGCGCACAATCACTCAGTCACAGGCAGTGCAAATCCATCGTATAGTGAACATTGTAAATATAAATATCATCATTGTTATTATATCTTAACACCGTTTAATACTTTTAATAAATTTTAATACAAGTAAAAAAATTTATTTGCTCTCATACTCTCAAAAGGAGCCCTTTGACCACATGTCGTGAATCCCCATGCAGCGTTTACTGCTTCTACGTTTTCCTCACTATTCTTTTTGCATGGACCACCATTGGGTTCTTCACGTAGAACCAATATTCTGAAGAGTGAAATTATATAACTACTCCTATTTTTTACTAAAGATCATGACTGGAGCTGTAATATTTTCAATACTTCAAGAAATCTTTGAGTTTGTTAATTTCATGGAGGCAAAGCTATTTAAAAACAATACCACTTGAAAAAAAATTGAGGTCTAGTTTAGAATAAAGATTTTTCGCGTTTTTATTTTTTGTTCAGGTTAAAAAAGGTGAATATTTTTTATAAAATAAAGTTATACTTTAAGAACACAATTGAATATTTCTTTAGGTACAATCAATTGTAAACATTATAGTTGAAGGAATGTAAATTCGAAAAATTGGTGATTTTGAAAAATTAACGACGGAGCCAGGAATCGAACGGCGTCTAGAGATGCTTGACCGGAGCCTTACTCCTATGAGCCTATGAGATTTTGATGAAATAATATCTGTGGATTGAAGATATTAAAGAAATGAAATGACATGGAATTTTGAAAAAGGTACGTCAAGGCGGTACGTCGGAGCGTAACACCGCCCTGACTCTGTTGTCGTTAATTTCTCTCATCACCTTTAAACATTATACTTGTTGGCAATTTAACCATAAACATCATTCCATATTCTGTATTCTATTCTTCCGCATCACGAAAGTTGGTAAATCTTTCTCTCATAATTTGTTGTTGAATTCGTTGAGCCAAAGCGCGTGGTCCTCGTCTGTTGTATTCTTCATCTTGATCCATCGGATCAACATCATTCTCTACGGGATGAGCTATCGGTGCTAGTTGTTCGTCATCTTCATTGTTTAATCGTAGTTGCACTCTCATGTTGTGCAGTACTGCACACGCATTAACAATTTTCGCTGCGAACGCTGGTTCGTACATCAAGACTCGCTGGTATGACAAGCATCTCCATACAGATTTAAAAACTCCAAAAAACCGCTCGACGACGCTTCTAGCCTTACATAGTTGTTGTGTATATTGATGTTGTTGCGTATCTTCAGGAAAATTGGCCAGAGGTGTTAACAGCCAAGGCTCCAACGGATATCCAGCATCACCTGATGGAAAATATGTTGATTTAGAAAAAAGTAGACTAAATATAATATGCATATTATGTATATAAAACTCAAACTGAACCTATGCTGCTTTGCTGAACAGTGAAAAATATTTTCGCTTTGACTGCGCTTAAGGTGTTAACCAAGATTCATCACAGCTTCTTGAGGCAGGCGAAAAAGGCTGAGAATCTCTTCTCGTGGTAGCTGAAAAGGATTCTGAGCATCTCTCAGTCGCCTTCTTTCCACACGACGTTCGAGTCGACGTAATCTTTCCTCAAGAACGAATACATCCCAAGCAAGGTATTCGATAGCCATGATCCTTTGAGATTGAAGATAATCAAAGAAACAGCGTAAATAATAGATTTAATAGTAGAAATGAATTATTAATGAAATTAATGAATAATTATATTTGTGGAAGCAACTTTGTGGGTTCTTCGGAGCAACACTACAATTTATAGGTTATGTTATTCTTTTTTAGAAAATAATGAAATCTATTCTACAATTTTTTCTGAAGTCAATCTGCATTGATAATTCCTAATTACTGCAAAAGTCAACTTACTTACTTGTTATTTCAAATGTCGTAATTATTTTTCACTTTCGGAGCACTTTTCGAAGCACTTTCTCGGAGTCGAGAAAAATATGGGAAACGCACACCACTCCTCTAGCTCGTGTGCAAAGTGTCGTTATAATCGTCGTTATAGCGTACCGAGGGGGTCTCTGAGCCTCGCTATCCGCTCGCACCGTAACGACATCATAACGACACTTTTCGTTACTAATAACGACAAAACTCGCTAAGAATAGTGTACAGAATCGCATTTGTCGTTATAATAGCGACGCGGTCGGTAGCATAACGAAACTTGTCGTTATGAGTCCATAACGACAGCATAACGAGTTACAGAATCGCGCTACTGGTATAATGATCTCGTAACATGGTTTAAACTCCAGTAATGTTTTTTCTTGTTATTTTTATATAGGAATGTTTTAAATAGTTGGACGCAGCCCCCTGACACACGCTGCTAAAAGTGGTTCGCAAAACGTCCCTCGATTCTGCCGCCACTCTCCGCCACTTGTGGCGCTAGTAGTTGTCTGAAAAGCTTGCGCGCGGTCAGCGAACGTGTCAAAAGTCTACTAGTGCCACGTAGAGGAACTAAAAAACGGGGACAAAACGCGTACGATTTTTTAGTATACGAGCAGTGGTGAGTGTCAGGGGGCTGGTGAGTTCTACGGTTTTTTGCTCTCCATACTATTAGTATGGCCGTGTTCGAAAATTGACTGACAGTACTGTCAGCTATCTTTCATCTCTTTTGCGCTTCCAAGTTCGTGAATAGCTCCGACTCTGTCCTAGGGAATTTTGAGTACCGTCAGTCAATTTACGAACACAGCCTATATTACTTATTCGCGCTTCTGTGGCTCACGTACTCTATTCTTATATCTCTACGGGTCCGACTGCCCTATACTTCCTGTGTTGAGCTCTGTGATTATTGAGTTTTAGTACGACGGAGATCCGCCAGGGAGCTCATACATCGGTGAGGATGAGGAAAATATGAGGAAAATAATAATGGCGGCGATCTAGAAGACAGTATTCACAGAAGTTTGACGTTTTCGGGAGGAAAATCAAATCTGCTGGTGGAGATTACATGAATACATTAATATTTAACAGAATCAAATAATTGTATGATGAATGTATGTGACTATAGCGACAATAATTATTAAAAATGAAATGCATTATGAATCAAAAGACCAAAGATTAAATAAAATTCCATCGATACACTTCCTTGATAAAGAGAAAACGGTAATCACATTGCAGAATCAATCATGCAGAGGATGCACAATAATGAATGTGTGGGTTAATGATAAAATAGTTACGCATTATGTATAATATTATCATTATTATAGTTTGTATACAGTATAGTTTGGCTTGATTTTTTTTCACCCTACTAGTCTTTACCATTTCCCTACTTTTTGTTTTAGTTGATTGACGCATTCTCATAACTATATAGTAAATTAGACAGTATGCAATGACTTCTTCCTTATGCAAATCACATGGAAACGAGAACTTACAATTTATGAGATCATCATCAATTGTCACTTGATATAAATTAGGTACGGCATAGTTAATTTGCATTTCGCGAATAAAATGATTGAATTTAAGATCGACGCCAAATTGTTTCACAGCACTGGACCACTTTTGAAATATACAGAACTGTTTCGTCTGCTCCTAGACATCCGCTTCGACAATTGGGCAAATAACAATTCACCATTTTCTTACCTTTTGAGTAAGTGACAGAAACCCAAACGTCGATCCCGGATTGCCTGTCAACTTCGTTATTATTACGCCCACACATTTATTATTGTGCATCCTTTGCATGATTGATTCAGTGTGATTACCGTTTTTTTTTATCAAGAAAGCGTACCAATGGAATTTTATTCAGTCTTTGATCTTTTGATTCGTCATACATTTTATTTTCACTAATATACTGTCGCTATAGTCACTTACATTCATCATACAATTATTTTTTTTTGGCAAATATTGATGTACCCATGTAATCTTCAGCAGCAGATTTGATTTTCCACATGCAAACGTTAAACTTTCGTGAGTACTGTCTGCTACATGGAGACTAGAGGTAAAGAGGCCGAACGCATATGGCGGAAACGTCAAAAAGTGGATCGTGAAAGTGATGAAAGATCTTGTAGTTCGGGATGTATCCGCAAGCAATACCAGCGCCTGGTTACGAATAGTATACATACGTGAGGATCGACGATTCAAAATCACTGCGCTGACGAAACCCGTAGTGGTAGCGCTGCCAGGCGGTTACAATCCGCGGATCGTTCATTACTTTCACCGATCATTTGGCTAGCATTCTGTTCGGCCACCTTACCTCTAGTCTCCATGGGGAGCTTTCCAGCAAGGAGACACAGGCCGTGTTCGCAAATTGACTGACAGCACTGTCAGCAATCTTTCATTTCTTTTGCGCTTCCAAGTTCGTGAATAGCTCTGACTCTGTCCTAGGGAATTTTCAGTACTGTCAGTCAATTTGCGAACACTGCCACAGTGCGACACTGTGTTACACGGTCGAGCACTGTGCCTTGGTGCTTGTTGGAACGCTTCGAGGTTCTTAATTCAGTCACCAGAGTCCGCTCATGCGTTATACGAATAATCTAGGATCATTGAGCGCTCCAGGAAAAAGAAAAAAAATTTGTAAAATGCGTGTAGATTATCATTGCATTTAATAAATAAATGTAAACAATACCATGCGTCGAAAATAAAATCTCTAACCAAAAAATTGGCAGCAATGAATCCGACACAGTGTCCAGCCATACTCCGCAGCTGTGTCCGACTGTGTCGTTCTGTGTCGTTGTTGGAAAGCACCATGTTCGCCACTGTGTCGCTCTGTGTCGTTGCTGGAAAGCTCCCCATATGGGGAAGGGGGTGAGTGCGCTGTACGGGCTTACGCCGCAAGAGGCGCTTAAATCGCACCTTGACAATCCTTGCGTTGTCCCAAAAACTGGGCCAGCTTTTGAGCAAAGTGCTGCTCGAGTGTTGTTCCTTCCTACTACTCCGTCGTCTCAGATTCATTGTCCCCAAGTGTACACACAAAAATACATACACTGTTGTCATTCGTCAAGTAGCACGTGTCAAGCAAACATTCGCGGCTTTCCGTGCAGTCTACTCTGTTTAATGTCAATTGCGTTGGATACAAGACGTCTAGTTGATTCCTTTGCGTTGATTTGAGTATTTTTTGACTCGACTATAATGGAAAATCGCTTGGCGGAATTAGCTGTGGAACTATTCGAGATCAACGCCGTGAAGTTCGGCAGCTTCGTAACAAAAGCCGGCCGGCCGACACCCGTCTGCTTTGATTTAAGAGTAATTACTTCACATCCGCGGTTGATGGTAGGTAACTTATGTTTCGTTACTTCTGTTCCAATTATCAATTTTGTTTGAAAATGAATAAATAAAGGTCAAAATATACGCGAAGAAAACGTCATATAAAACGAATCAATGACTACGGATCGCTGCACAGCGCAGTTTCATATGACTCTTTAAGTCCTGAAGTCTGCTAGAATCACGTGAAGCAGTTACCGCTATGAAGTCTCATAGCAGTAATGTATGTCCAACTTCCAGATGGGTTATCCCTCGAATGTGGCTGCATTTCAAAAAAATGTGCAAACCATGAGTTTCGACCACCGAATATCTACACCCAGTGCGACATCGAATGTTCTGTTGAAACTAACGTTTCTTAATCTTCTCACGCCACACTTCTTTAATTGACGAAACTAAACATCACTTGTTGACTAGTATCCAAAATTTGCAGATGTCTGTGTCCACCTTACTGTGGACCCTGGCAGAAAATGGCAAAAGTGCATCACAAATTTGTGGTATGCCTTACACAGCGTTGCCAATTGCTGCTTTGATATCTGCACAATCAAACATACCTTTGCTGATAAGGAGGAAAGAGACTAAATCCTTTAGGACAAAAAAAATAATTGAGGGCCAATTCAGAGAGGGCGAAAATTGCATCATAGTTGAAGACATTGTGACGACTGGGAGTAGCGTTTTAGAGGCTGTAAAAGACCTAACCGATGTAGGGTTGAAGGTTGAGGAAGCCGTCGTTATTCTGGATCGACAGCAGGGTGGTGATCACAATCTAAGTGCAGAGGGCATCCGAATGAGGAGCTTATATTCTCTGACTAGTTTAATGCAATACCTATTGAATGCAGGCAAAGTGACGTCAGCCATCGTCCAAGACGTCAAAAGTTATGTGGAACAAAGTAAAGATCAATTAAACAGCGAAGGTGAGTCGGTGTAATTGAAGAATTTAACCTGACCAAGGAAATTAGAAGCTAACGAACTAGAAATCATTCATATTCTGGGGGTTTTTTGATCAAATAGGGAAATAACCTTAGTATCCTTCAGACGCGTTATCAAACTCCAGACATTTGGCTTTTTTTTTTAAGCACAGTAACTAAGACTTGAATATAATTTGATTTTCTCTTAGGAAACTGGGTGAGTCGATTGAGAATCGACTTCGCATCACGAGCAAAACTTGCCAAGAACCCAGCGGCAGCAATACTGTTCAACATAATGTCGGCAAAGAAAAGTACTCTCTGTCTAGCAGTGGATTTGACAAAAGCTGATGAAGTTTTAGATTTGGCCGAACTAGCAGGACCGCACATAGCTGTTTTAAAAACTCATATTGATCTACTTGAAGATTTTACATCTGAGTTTATCGATAAGTTGAAACAGCTGTCCAAAGAGCACAACTTCTTGATAATGGAGGACAGAAAGTTTGCTGATATTGGTCACACGGTATCCTTGCAGTACAGAAATGGGGTTTATAAAATAGCAGAATGGGCAGATTTTGTTACTGCCCATACTGTTCCTGGTTCGAGTATTGTTTCTGGTTTACAAGATGGACTGAAGGGGATTAAGGAAAGTCGGGGGATATTTTTAGTTGCAGAAATGTCTAGTGAAGGAGCCTTAACCATTGGAGAATATGTGAAACATTCTGTTCTTTTGTCTGAAACGTCAAACCTAGTAGCTGGTTTAGTGTGTCAGTACAATGTGTTCGACGATCCAGGTTTGATACAACTCACGCCAGGAATTAGATTGGAAAAGTCCCGTGATGATTTGGGACAGCAATACAAGACTCCTCAAATGGTGATCAATGCTGGGGCAGATTTAGCCGTTGTCGGTAGAGGTGTTACAGCCGCGCAGGACAAATTATCAGCCATCATTCAGTATAAAGAAAAACTATGGCAAGCCTACAGTGAAAGGATTAGTAATTGAAATGACACGTCATTCTATTGGTTGTGATTAGAAGTGTGAAATACAAGTTGAAAAACTCATACCTGACTTGGATAAAGAGGTGATTTGTATTCAACAGGATTGGAAAAGCTAATAGTGTAATTATATGCGTCAATCAGTGAAATATGCGATCATGTACAACATACGTGGCAACAATTAACTGAAAAATGTATTTCTCGTAAAGTGTTGGATCAAATGGATATTCAAACGGTACACCAAGTAGAAGTTATTTTTTACAGAGCGAATCAATGGAAGAAATCACTCGTGGAAAGTATTGGTCACGAACACGGTCATATACACAGGTCTGGGCACTCCAACCCCTTTCCTATATAACGCGGCGTAACCGTCTTGAAGCCTGTGTTTCTCAATTTGTGCACCAAGGATCGGAGCGCTGCAATCTCCGAGGCCGGTGTGCAACGAAGAGAGGAATATAGGGCCGCCGTCTCTCTCCGTGCGCTTGCGTGCCAAGGCCGTGTTCGAAAATTGACTGACAGCACTGTCAGCAATCTTTCATTTCTTTTGCGCTTCCAAGTTCGTGAATAGCTCTGACTCTGTCCTAGGGAATTTTCAGTACTGTCAGTCAATTTGCGAACACTGCCACAGTGCGACACTGTGTTACACGGTCGAGCACTGTGCCTTGGTGCTTGTTGGAACGCTTCGAGGTTCTTAATTCAGTCACCAGAGTCCGCTTATGCGTTATACGAATAATCTAGGATCATTGAGCGCTCCAGGAAGAAGAAAAAAAATTTGTAAAATGCGTGTAGATTATCATTGCATTTAATAAATAAATGTAAACAATACCATGCGTCGAAAATAAAATCTCTAACCAAAAAATTGGCAGCAATGAATCCGACACAGTGTCCAGCCATCAGAGATGAGTAGGGAGATCTCCAACGCTCGGCTTTTCGTGATACCAGCTAGGTTGGAGCGTCGACGTGACACCTAGGCGGCCACGCACCGAAGGTGGCCCATTTCCGACCTGACACCTAGGCGGCCATGCACCGAAGGTGGCCCACAATCGTGCATATATAGATATACTCGGTCGCTCGAGCAAGCGGTTGCCAATCGCATCCTTGTCCCCGCTCGCACAAATGTTTCCAGGAATGCAAGAATTGGGATTTTTTTGTTTCAATTATGAATGTCAGCGAATAAAAGTATCTCCAGATTTGATAAATTTTGGATTCAATTAGCGGACGCTGAACTAAAATAATTAACCATTCCCAGCCCGAAAACTTTTTTTTTTTTTTTTTTTAATAAATATTATTTTTTTATTGATATGAAAATATGTGACGCCTGGTGTTCTCGAATATTTGTACACGCAGTCTATGGAAAAATATACGAAGCCAGCTCGATAACATTTATGCAAAATGTGCAATGGGCAAGTGGTTGGAGGAAATTTTGTTTTTTCTCGAACTGAATCTTCCAGAGAACCATCAGCGAATTCCAAGCAAGCTCCATAAACATACCGAACAAACGCGCGCTCACGGACGTAGCTGTGGTGTGGCTGAGTGGATACCGCATGAGGATGAATTTTCAATCACAGGTTTTTGCGCGAAGTTTTCCTGTATTTAAGTTAATTACTGCTGCATTTGCTATAATACTGCATTCAAGTCTTAAACAAAACACTAAAAAATTGGTTAACCAATTAATGTAAAACAAAATGTTAGATTGAGCTTAAAATTTAAGCCGGAGTTACATAAACTAAGATAATTACAAGTGCAATATTGTAAATATTGAGCATTTATTGTTCATCTAAATGAATATGGTTTCCTCCTCAAAAAAAAAAAAAAAAAAAAGAGGATGGAGTGATGCGGGACACGGGTTCGATCGCAGTTCACTCTTTTTTTTTTTTTATTTTTAAATTCAATCCCGGCTTTTTTTTTGTATTTTCGGAGAGAAAAAACAAATCAAAGAAAGAAAATTTCGAGAGCCGGTCGATTTTTTCCTTCTTTCCTTTTCCTTTTTTTTTACTGAACCCACCTTTTTTGTAGTGGGGGTAACCCAGAAGAGAACAAATAATTGAAACAATAAAATTCCGAGAGCGAATCGATTTGTTCCCCGTTTTTGGCGCCTCTTTTTTGATAAGGAAAAGTTTTGACAGTAATGTAAAATAGAGATTACTAAACACAAATGTGTTGTTTTTTAATAACACTGGCCCACAAACAAAAAAGTGGTCTGTACTTTTGACCGGACCTACCTATCTTTATGTATTTTGACGCGCTGAATCCGAATCTGAAGTCAGTTTTGCCCGTACACACTCAAAACTTTGAGTAAATTGCAAAAAACCATAAAAATCGCCAAAAATTAGCATTTTTGGTAAGAAAAAAATTTATGGAACAATAGACCAAGTATGATTTTTATGCATTTTGGTCCGCTAAACCCAAATCTGAAGTTTATTCAACCATAAGCCTTTTAAAATTTAATTGGGCCGGTGTTATTAAAAAACAATACATTTGTTTTTAGTAATCTCTATTTTCCATTACTGTCAAAACTTTTCCTTATTAAAAAAAAAACGCCCATTTTATATCAGTCTTGACGAGCATTTCTTAAGAAGTTTGAGAGATGCGAGATCGGAACGACAAAATTATTTCAGTAGCAACAATGTATGGACCCCTCTCCTTTTCTGATATTGGCAGCCAGTTAAGAGGCTTCACAGTGTTCAGTTTAGTGCCAGCAGCTCTCGAGGTAGCAAGATGGTAAGTGAATTACATAATTATTTTACATGTGTGGAAAAACCGGCAGGTTTGACGATCGTCTATTTACTTTATAGATTAAGAAGAGAAAAAAAGGGAAGGACCTGTAGTCGTATTTTATACTTTATTTAATTTTCCTTGAATTGTCAGACGTTTTTATTTTTGATTGTATTGGAAGAAGATGTGTGGGGATTTCCATTCTAGTGCCCAAGAATATAGTACACATTTTCGATCATTTTTTCTTTTTGGAAAACATTTTCCTCAATTTCCAAATTTCCTTAATTTTTTGGTATTCAAATCAATTCTTAACAATTTTGCGCACAGGTGGGATTTCTTTAATTATTTTTTCCCTAATCCTGAGGATATTTCCTATCTGAGACCACTGTCAATAGGCGAGATTCCGAATATCATAAAATTACCTTTTTTTCTAATTAAAAAGAAAATCACATAAGGCCACTAAGAACTCGAAATGAAAATCTGAAAAAATTAGAAATGTTTTTTTATATTCTAAGCCATTAACGTAAATAATCCGTTTAACGACCATCCTAATAGATATACATTGTATATAGGGCATTCCGCGTCAAATATGCGACCCTCTTCGATTTCGATAATTCTTTAGTATGATGTTAAAACCACGGTTTCAATCGACTTGTAACAGTGTTGGAATTTTTCGCAGATTTCTTTAGCCACCACTGAAATAGAAAAAAATTGTAAAACCAATTCCGAAAAAGCTTCTTTTAAAATTCTGAAGAAATTCACACTAATTTTATAATTAAGAATATTATTTGTAAGCACGACACGATAACGGGATCTCAACATCTACTACTTTTCTAGCAAGTTTTTAGTTTTCTTGGATCTTTGGATAACTTAAAAAAAAAGAATGAAATGGTATGAACTGTATTCAGGCCTTCTGGCATTCCTCTAAATTTCAGAAAAATTGAAATCCATTAATAATAGAGAAATTTATGACCGAACAAATAAATAGAAACTCCAATTCCGGCATGAGAAAAAAAAACTTGCTAGAAAAGTAGTAGATGTTGAGATCACGTTATCGTGTCGTACTTACAAATAATATTCTTAATTATAAAATTAGTGTGAATTTCTTCAGAATTTTAAAAGAAGCTTTTTCGGAATTGGTTTTACAATTTTTTTCTATTTCAGTGGTGGCTAAAGAAATCTGCGAAAAATTCCAACACTGTTTCAAGTCGATTGAAGCCGTGGTTTTAACATCATACTAAAGAATTATCGAAATCGAAGAGGGTTGCATATTTGACGCGGAATGCCCTATATACAATGTATATCTATTAGGATGGTCGTTAAACGGATTATTTACGTTAATGGCTTAGAATATAAAAAAACATTTCTAATTTTTTCAGATTTTCATTTCGAGTTCTTAGTGGCCTTATGTGATTTTCTTTTTAATTAGAAAAAAAGGTAATTTTATGATATTCGGAATCTCGCCTATTGACAGTGGTCTCAGATAGGAAATATCCTCAGGATTAGGGAAAAAATAATTAAAGAAATCCCACCTGTGCGCAAAATTGTTAAGAATTGATTTGAATACCAAAAAATTAAGGAAATTTGGAAATTGAGGAAAATGTTTTCCAAAAAGAAAAAATGATCGAAAATGTGTACTATATTCTTGGGCACTAGAATGGAAATCCCCACACATCTTCTTCCAATACAATCAAAAATAAAAACGTCTGACAATTCAAGGAAAATTAAATAAAGTATAAAATACGACTACAGGTCCTTCCCTTTTTTTCTCTTCTTAATCTATAAAGTAAATAGACGATCGTCAAACCTGCCGGTTTTTCCACACATGTAAAATAATTATGTAATTCACTTACCATCTTGCTACCTCGAGAGCTGCTGGCACTAAACTGAACACTGTGAAGCCTCTTAACTGGCTGCCAATATCAGAAAAGGAGAGGGGTCCATACATTGTTGCTACTGAAATAATTTTGTCGTTCCGATCTCGCATCTCTCAAACTTCTTAAGAAATGCTCGTCAAGACTGATATAAAATGGGCGTTTTTTTTTTAATAAGGAAAAGTTTTGACAGTAATGGAAAATAGAGATTACTAAAAACAAATGTATTGTTTTTTAATAACACCGGCCCAATTAAATTTTAAAAGGCTTATGGTTGAATAAACTTCAGATTTGGGTTTAGCGGACCAAAATGCATAAAAATCATACTTGGTCTATTGTTCCATAAATTTTTTTCTTACCAAAAATGCTAATTTTTGGCGATTTTTATGGTTTTTTGCAATTTACTCAAAGTTTTGAGTGTGTACGGGCAAAACTGACTTCAGATTCAGATTCAGCGCGTCAAAATACATAAAGATAGGTAGGTCCGGTCAAAAGTACAGACCACTTTTTTGTTTGTGGGCCAGTGTTATTAAAAAACAACACATTTGTGTTTAGTAATCTCTATTTTACATTACTGTCAAAACTTTTCCTTATCAAAAAAGAGGCGCCAAAAACGGGGAACAAATCGATTCGCTCTCGGAATTTTATTGTTTCAATTATTTGTTCTCTTCTGGGTTACCCCCACTACAAAAAAGGTGGGTTCAGTAAAAAAAAAGGAAAAGGAAAGAAGGAAAAAATCGACCGGCTCTCGAAATTTTCTTTCTTTGATTTGTTTTTTCTCTCCGAAAATACAAAAAAAAAGCCGGGATTGAATTTAAAAATAAAAAAAAAAAAAGAGTGAACTGCGATCGAACCCGTGTCCCGCATCACTCCATCCTCTTTTTTTTTTTTTTTTTTTTGAGGAGGAAACCATATTCATTTAGATGAACAATAAATGCTCAATATTTACAATATTGCACTTGTAATTATCTTAGTTTATGTAACTCCGGCTTAAATTTTAAGCTCAATCTAACATTTTGTTTTACATTAATTGGTTAACCAATTTTTTAGTGTTTTGTTTAAGACTTGAATGCAGTATTATAGCAAATGCAGCAGTAATTAACTTAAATACAGGAAAACTTCGCGCAAAAACCTGTGATTGAAAATTCATCCTCATGCGGTATCCACTCAGCCACACCACAGCTACGTCCGTGAGCGCGCGTTTGTTCGGTATGTTTATGGAGCTTGCTTGGAATTCGCTGATGGTTCTCTGGAAGATTCAGTTCGAGAAAAAACAAAATTTCCTCCAACCACTTGCCCATTGCACATTTTGCATAAATGTTATCGAGCTGGCTTCGTATATTTTTCCATAGACTGCGTGTACAAATATTCGAGAACACCAGGCGTCACATATTTTCATATCAATAAAAAAATAATATTTATTAAAAAAAAAAAAAAAAAAAGTTTTCGGGCTGGGAATGGTTAATTATTTTAGTTCAGCGTCCGCTAATTGAATCCAAAATTTATCAAATCTGGAGATACTTTTATTCGCTGACATTCATAATTGAAACAAAAAAATCCCAATTCTTGCATTCCTGGAAACATTTGTGCGAGCGGGGACAAGGATGCGATTGGCAACCGCTTGCTCGAGCGACCGAGTATATCTATATATGCACGATTGTGGGCCACCTTCGGTGCATGGCCGCCTAGGTGTCAGGTCGGAAATGGGCCACCTTCGGTGCGTGGCCGCCTAGGTGTCACGTCGACGCTCCAACCTAGCTGGTATCACGAAAAGCCGAGCGTTGGAGATCTCCCTACTCATCTCTGCAGCCATACTCCGCAGCTGTGTCCGACTGTGTCGTTCTGTGTCGTTGTTGGAAAGCACCATGTTCGACACTGTGTCGCTCTGTGTCGTTCTGTGTCGATGTGTGACGTCGTTACGGTACCTGGTGGAAATTTCCAGATGCTAGACACCGGAATCATTCACACAGCTACGGTTAAACTCACATCAGTAGCTTGGGTCACCAATTACCGATTAAGTATTGAAATACACCGGACAACGGGCATTCTGTCGCTCTAATCGAACGAATCGAAGAAGGAGTAATTGTTGGATCAAAGATTTAATTAGTTGGCTTACGTTTTGAGAATACTCTGGATGTGATGACTTGCAGCGTAGATTGGTGAGAGAATTCAACGGAATAACTGTTTCTAATATATCTCAATACTTTGATTCACTTCGATTCATTTTATAAGTTCAATATTTCAAGTCACAAAAACGGAGTTACACAGTGTAAGATCTCAAACTTAATATGACAAAATGTAGCTGAAAGCTCGCTGGACTTTTGGGCAGAGTCACGTTGTATGAAAAGTTTTAATGCAAAAGGCAAAAGGATTTTACCGCGTGACTCTACCGGAACAAGATGACGAATCTGGTGGTAGAAACCAAGAGGACGATCGGGTGATTGGTCGCCGTTTCTATAGGGGTCGATCCTTGCGCAGAACGATCCCCCTCTTTAGATTTTGTCATCTTTGCGCACCTCTCCCTTTTTCTAGGAATTCTAATCCTGACACGACATCTTCGCCGCATGCACGCCTGTGATCTTAATCCATTAGCTATTACTATATTGTAAGTTTTTACATATGGTATAACGCTGCACTGGTGCGGTGGTATAGGTGCGGGGTCTTTGTTCTGTAATTTTCCATTCTGCGTGAGCTTTGTTGCCGAGGCGCAAGCCCCCCTTGGCCCCTTGGCTACTGAGCTTCTTCTCCCGTCTTGTGCTTTCGGCAGCTATTTCTCAATATGTGGTAATCGCAGTGCGTATGCGCTAGTGGTGACTCATGTTTTATGTTAGTGCCGTGTGCATTTTCAGGGTCACGATGCGCCTAATTCTAGTTCCTGTTTACTTCTTAATATTTTTACTATCTTGCTCGTTACAAAGTCCATATGTCATATTGGTTACCCGTCGTTTGTTAGTTTCATAGCGTGTATCTATATAAAATTACATATGTATTACAATCGATTACTGTCGTTATTCACCTGGAGTACAATAGCGATTGTTTATGAAACATAGTTGCCATTTGCTTAACATTATTAGAATCGCGCTGCTGCAAATATTCTTAGGTGTTTGTGTTATAACTATCTTAACAGCTTTAGGTTATTTAACAATTTGATAATCCATAGTTTTAGAACAGGTTTACATGTGTGCTTTTGTATATAATTCTCTTCCGTAATTATTAATTCTTTTGTTGACATAAATCGGCTTGGAAGCTTCTAGAACGTTCACTTTCTATTTGTTGGTTGCCTGTCATTGGGCGTTGCCACGTATGCATCTTGAGTTTATTGCGAGTTGATTTTCCTTCAATCGTTTCGTCGGTAAGTTTCCTAATGTGTTCTCCAGATGAAGCTCTGTACGGCTCCACATTGGAGATCTGCATTGCCATCAAAACGTTGCGCGTGTTGCCTACAATACGGCGTTACGGAGGAAGACATAGTTGATGCTGGATAATTAGTATTCACGGTTTTGACGGCTTTGCAGTCTCTGGTTTTATGGGTTATAGCAGCAGTGCTATCTTCACATTATATTGGTTATACATTTATCTATGGTTTTACAGTCTTCTATACTCCAGGCTATATGGTAAAGCGTAAGTTGCTTATAGTGGGTATGTTCCGATATACACTGCGAGCACTGTCCAGTGCTCTTACTGGGGAGAAATTCGTTCCGTTATAGACTGACAGTATACAGTCGCAGTATCCTAGGGAAATATATGACCTCATAAATTGTCGCCATTTTTCTACTGTGAACACTGGTGGTTTCGAGGTAAGGTGCTCTCAGTGCTTTGATCACGTGATCAACAGCGTTCAGAAATTTAACAGCTTCCACTATTGATAATTATTATTATTGAATATTGTCATTTAAAAATACCGGCCGTTAAAACCAAAATGGAAAATTTGAAGAAATTGTGTTTATTGCAGTGTGAAACAAATATTATGTATGAAATGAAAGTAACGCCAAACATGTCGATCACAATATACTGTACCAGAGATGAGTAGGGAGATCTCCAACGCTCGGCTTTTCGTGATACCAGCTAGCACGGAGTATAGATACAAGGAGTCTGAACGGTATCGGGGTTTTCATAGTATTAATGTACGCAATAATAAACCTAAATCATAGTTCTCTTTTCTGCCACTGGCTGCGCAAGTACTCAGGACGTACCGTTGTTATTATTATTATTACACGTAAACATACACCATATACTAGCTCGCGAATGTTAAAATTAATTAAATTAAATATAGAATAAAAATTTATCTATTTAAAATTAATTTTAAGAAAACAATGGGTAGGTGTTGTGCTGTTCATGGTTGTCTTAGTGGCCGAAAGGCAAGTGAGAATGTAGAGAAAGTAGCTTTATTCAAAGCACCAAAAGTGAGTAACCTCACAATAATATTGAAAATTTGTGTTATTAACAAATAATTCTAAAATTTATGTAGTTTTCTAATATTTGAAAAATATTTTTATTTATGTGCTTAAATATAAAAATATATATTACTTTTAAGGATGTTGAATTGCGTAGTAAATGGAGCTCAGCTTTGGGACAAGAATTAAAAGCTAGCAGTTTTATTTGCAAATTACACTTTAATCCAGAGAATGTGATTAAAACTGATCGAGAGATTTTAAAAGACGGTAGTGTATATGTGTATGAATACCAGAAAGTTCATTTGAGGAAGAAAGCTGAGGCAAAATCACATACTAATGACGACAATGAAAACAATTGTAGCTTGCTATTAAATAATGATTCTTCAACAATCTCTGATATAAATGACGATACGACAAGAAATATATCAATTTTTGTTGGCTGTGACGAGCATAAAAAAGAATTAACAAAAAAAATAATTAACAATTTCATAATAATGCGGGGGCATTTTCTAGTCAAATGTTTTAATAAAAGTGCTACGGAGAGAAAAGTTAAATGTAAATCCTAAAACTTTGTATTTAATTCCACATTTCTCAGAATATTTTTTTCCAGAGAGGTGTCAATAGCAACAAGACTTCCCGCGTAAGAATTTAAACGAGTGCTTCTTAAAAAGTGGCGCACTCTACCGGCAAAAAAATCTGTCCCCTAAATTACGACCATTCGTTCAACATTACGTTCAGACTCCTTGTATCTATACTTCGTGCCAGCTAGATTGGAGCGTCGACGTGACACCTAGGCGGCCACGCACCGAAGGTGGCCCATTTCCGACCTGACACCTAGGCGGCCATGCACCGAAGGTGGCCCACAATCGTGTATATATAGATATACTCGGTCGCTCGAGCAAGTGGTTGCCAATCGCATCCTTGTCCCCGCTCGCACAGATGTTTCCTGGAATGCAAGAATTGGGATTTTTCTTGTTTCAATTATGAATGTCAGTGAATAAAAGTATCTCCAGATTTGATAAATTTTGGATTCAATTAGCGGACGCTGAACCAAAATAATTAACCATTCCCAGCCCGAATACTTATTTTTTTTTTTTAATAAATATTATTTTTTTATTGATATGAAAATATGTGACGCCTGGTGTTCTCCAATATTTGTACACGCAGTCTATGTAAAACTATACGAAGCCAGCTCGACAACATTTATGCAAAATGTGCAATGGGCAAGTGGTTGGGGGAAATTATTTTTTTCTCGAACTGAATCTTCCAAAGAATCATCAGCGAATTCCGAGCAAGCTCCGTAAACATATCAAGCAAACAGACGTACACGGACGTAGCTGTAGCGCAGCTGAGTGGATACCACATGAGGGTGGGGTATTGCGGGACACGGGTTCGATCCTGGGTCGCTTTTTATTTTTTTATTTTCTTTTTTATTTACTTATTTTTTTCTTTTAGAAGAGAACAAATAATTGAAACAATAAAATACCGAGAGTGAATCGATTTGTTCCCCGTTTTTGGCGCCTCTTTTTTTTACTTAATCCCCGCCCCTTTTTCATTACGGGTAACTCAGAAGAGAGAAAATAAATGAAAGTGAGAGTGGACCGACTTTTTTTTTCCTTACATTTTTTCTTATTTCATATTCTTGCTTAATCCCGCTTTCTTTTTTGTGTTTTTGATAACCGAGAAGAGAAAAAAAGAATGAAAAAAAACAATTCCGAGAGTGTGTAGATTTTTTTCCATTTTTTTTTTTCCGTTTCGTTATTTGGTAACCCGGATCAGAAAAATTTCAGCTATCTTTCTCGCAATCATGTGTCGGCTGATCAATCCTCGCGTGCTCTTAGAAGAGAATATATATATATATATATATTCCCGGTTTATTGTTTTTTGCAGTATACTTTGACTTCGCCGGTCGACTCTCGATTCAAATATTTATGAGAAATTGTGCATGTATATCTCGAAATATATCCCGAAATGATGAAGTTTACAATGTATTACCATAAAAGTTTGAATCAAATATCGAGGACCCTGACTTGTGTCTGGAATCAGTAGAATCACCGACGTATCATTAATTGTCATTGCAGTTGATTTCTACTTTTCCTAAATATCATTGAATACCCTGAAAATGTTCTGAAAATATCCTTGAATTTTTTATGGATTCTTTAGTAGGCACCACGAATAAAATGCGTATGCTCTATTCGAAAGGGTGACCAATGTAAATAATGTCGCACGAAAGCTGGTTGTGTTGGGATAATGGTCAACATGGAGTCGAATGCACCATGTCCACTCCTTGTGCTGTCATTTCAAACAGAACAATCTCTAGGAAGACGTGCACTTGGCCAAACAATCAACGAACGTACGTCAGAAAATAGAATAAATGTTGTCATTACCCAATATTATTATTATTCTTATTACTATCAGGAATATCATCATTATTATTATTAGTCTTTTTTGTATGGTTTTTATTTTTACTGCAGAAATTTTGGTTACATGCGATTGAGGATAGTGTTGACCACTACTGCCAACGCTCGTTCCTCCGTCGTCCGCGGGTCCGAAGACGTCTGCTTCGACGGACCGTCAGTCTGCTTTCGGAACCGCGGATTCCGAGACACTCGCTTGTCCCGCTTGTTCGAGGTAGATCTGGCCACCTTGTATAATTGTGGAGTATCTGACGCAGATGCGGACGTTTTTTCTTTTTGTTTTCTGGCCTTTTTTTTGTCCCACCATCGCCAATTTTTTTTTTTTTCTTATTCTCGTTCGGGGTAGCTGTAAAAGCAGAACAACACAACTGAGAGTAACCTATTGCAGTCCACTACAATCATCTACGCTGGTCCGGGTGGAAAATTAAAAAAAAAACCATATAAGGTCGTATACGACTTCACCCGATTTCTTTTTAACTTTCTTTGAAGTATTTGTAAAAAAAAAAATTGAAAGTAAAAGTTGTAGTTTTCGATCTTCTTTTTAATAACATTGGCATCATAATTTTGACGGCCCTGTAAACTCTATTTTCCATGAAACAATTTTTTTTAAATAGTTTTCTCCAGACAGACCACTTTTCCGTAAGATTCCATAAAAAATCACCAGATCGGGCCCGCCTAGAGTTCTGGACTTAAAAAGTAAAATCTAAATCAAATCATGCGACTGTACAATGTTTTTTTTAGAGTCCACAACCCTACACGACTGCATTCTGACGATTCTTTTACTGAATCTACACATTTCGCCGAAGATTTACTAAAGTTGGTAACAAAATAAGTGTATTCTTTTTATTAAAAAAACAATCTAAATATGCAAATTGCATAAAGTATCCATCCGCGAGCAGGGCTTGCTATACCTCTTACTCTTTCGCAATACCGAATGGAAAACTTACAACCTTCTCCAGCATTGTCTGTGTAAGCTATGTGTAAGGCTCCACTGTATGTTTGGAATGCCGATATTGAAATGGTGAGTAAAAAAGCGCACCGCATGCATCACACAAGTACTTACGATTCGGAGTTTTTGGGACCTCCGCGCTGTCCGAGGCAACACCAGGTTGAGGCGTTGTACTTTCATCCATCCTGCAATGAATGAAATATTCTTTGTACAGATGGGGTGTAGGGAATAAGACCGGAATAAGTCGGGATGCGAACATGTCGGGTCAATTGTTATTGAGGAAGGGGGACTCTGCATAGAGGCCTTAACATTTTTTTATTTATGGAAACAAAAGTCGTATCTACAATCCGAAACGATAGATTGTTCGAAATGCTTCAATCGGCGTGTTAGAAAAATTGAAATTGGTATGTAACAAATTGTCGGAAGCGTTGTTTAGGAAATATTTTTTTTTGTTTAAAAAAAAATGCATCTCCTACAATTTATTAGATTCCGATGTGAATATTTGATGACATGATTGTTGACCGGTTACCAACAAACGCTGATTCGGGATTTCCAAAGCGATTTGTGCGCGTACTCACATTTCGTCCTGGTTGACGATCCGATTTAACGCCTCCATCTCCGTCGCCAAATTGTCAACAGGATTCGTCTGTACATAAGACAAGGAATATGCGATAATTCTGTTTGCAGCATTCAGTTTATTACGACTGCCATTGTTTCGTCCTATGAACGATTAAAATGCTAATCGACAACGCATACTGAAATGTTGATACAGGATATTCTTTCTCAACTCTTACGATTTTGCGTACGCGGGTTAGCGATTTTACCGTTCGTCTGAAAATGACTTTCGTTTTACTATGTACACAAGGGTGGTCGTTAGATGGCTTTTTTTGGAATTTCAATGTTGGATGGTCGTAGATCAGCTTGAAATATATTTTTTTTAAATCTCTAATTTTCAAAAATTTTTATTCTGAGCCCTTAGTGACCCTGCTGGCCCGTAATTTTCTTCGCTCAAAATAAAAATCTGAAAGAGATTAAAAATTTTTTTTTTATATAGTTAAAGCCGATCTACGACAATCTAACATTGAAATTGCAAAAAAGCAATTTAACGACCAATCTAATATCTATGGGGCATTCCACATCAAATTGCAACCAATGTACCTCACCTCCTCTCATTTTGATAATTTGTTAGTAGGATCTTGCAACCGACCCACAAGGGTCTCGGAATTTTTTTCAGATTTTTTTAGCCACTGGTGAAATTTAAAAAAAAACGGAAAACCAATTTCGAGAACGACATTTTTAAAAATCTGAACAAATTCACACTGATTTTATGATTTAAAATACGATCCCATTATCGTGTCGTGCTTACAAATCATATTTTTAATTATAAAATCAGTGTGAATTTTTTCAGAATTTTAAAAGAAGCGTTTTCGGAATTGGTTTTTCAGTTTTTTTCTATTTCAGTGGTGGCTAAAGAAATCTGCAAAAAATTCCGACACTGTTTTAAGTCGGTTGAAATCGTGGTTGCAACATCATACAATGATCAAAATCGAAGAGGGTGAGGTGCATGGGTTGTAAATTTAACGTGGAATGCCCCATATACAATATATATCTATTAGGATGGTCGTTAAACGGATTTTTTACGTTAATGGCTTCGAATATAAAAAACCATCTCTAATTTTTTCAGATTTTCATTTCGAGCTTTTAGTGGCCTTATTGGTCAGTGATTTTCTTTTTAATCAGAAAAAAAGGGAATTTTATGATTTCCGGAATCTTGCCTATTGACAGTGGTCTCAGATAGGAAATATCTTCAGGATTACGGAAAAAATTATTTAAAAAATCCCACCTGTGCGCAAAATTGTTAAGAATCGATTTGAATACCAAAAAATTAAGGATATTTGGAAATTGAGGAAAATGTTTTCCCAAAAGAAAAAAAAGAAAAAATAATCGAAAATGTGTACTATATTCTTGGGCATTAGAAGGGAATTCCCCACACATCTTCCTATACAATCAAAAATAAAAACGTTTGCCAATTCAAGGAAAATTAAATAAAGTATAAAATACAACTACAGGTCCTTCCCTTTATTTCTCTTCTTAATCTAAGTAAATAGACGAGCGTCAAACCTGCCGGTTTTTCCATACATGTAAAATAATTATGTTATTTACTTACCATCTTGATACCTCGAGAGCTGGCACTAAACTGAACACTGTGAAGCCTCTTAACTGGCTGCCTATATCAGAAAAGGGGAGGGGTCCATACATTGTTGCTACTGAAATAATTTTGTCGTTCCGATCTCGCATCTCTCAAAATTCTTAAGAAATACTCGTCAAGACTGATATAAAATGGGCGTATGTTTTTTTAATGAGGAAAAGTTCTGACAGTAATGGAAAATAGAGATTACTAAAAACACATGTATTGTTTTTTAATAATAATTTTCTGTATCTCTTGTCGTTTACGAGATAAATGCGAAAAAACGCGAATTTCATGGAAAAATCAGGTTTAGTGGCCCGTACTACCACGCCGGTGTGAGTTACGACTTTTCCGCAATGGGCACTTTTGTAGAGCGTTTAATTCTGAGAAATACTTGTCTATGGTCAAAGCAATGCCATTAAATGCCGCTGAGCTACAGAAATTTAAAGATAAAAAATCCGAGTTTCCGTGTATTTTCAATGGGAAATCTTTACACGCCTTGGTCTAGGACTTAATATTAATATGAACGGCTCAAACTTTCAGGGAATTTTTTTTTTTGTCTTTCCAAAAAAATTTCCTGATGGGACCGAAGAAAAAAATAGTCGAAAAAAAGCACCCTAATATACCCCCCTTTGGTCGTTTACCCACCGAAAATGTTGGATCCAAAAATTGAAAGCTCATTGATTTTTTTTTTATCACAATCGACTCGGTTTATTGTTTTTTGCATTATACTTCGACTTCGCCGGTCGACTCTCGATTCAATTATTTATGAGAAAATTTGCATGTATATCTCGAAATATATCCCGAAACGACGAAGTTTACAATGTATTACATTGTATGCGATCACGGCTTCCCCCAAATCTAGCTAGCAATTTTTCGATCGTCAGTCGCAACTCGTGTTACGAATGCTCAACATCGTAATCTCGTAATAAGGGAGTGACTTCTGTATGTACTTTGCTGCGTCGAAAAACATACAAAAATGGATAAAAACAAACCGCAACGTGCGCGCGATCTCTGCGCTTACCGTGGTTGTAAGAATTCTAAATTTACGGGAACAAAACTATACAGATTTCCTGTGGCAGGAGATTGCCGCCTTGATGCGTGGGTAAAAAATACCGGTAAGTGTTGCATTGTAATTATTCGCATTTTTTCTCGAAATGGAAAAGTGCGAGAATCTCGGAGAACAGTGAAATCCAAAATAACTAACGCTATGCGAAAAAGGATGTACTGAAGAATGCTTGGTATATTTATTTCTTAATTTTTTTAAAAATTTTTTTTTTATTTTTTTTCGATTCTATCAAGCATACAAATTTTTTTTTTTTAAATTTCATTTCCTAAATGAAAAATGAGTGCTTTCATGCATCATGAGAAACGTCTGCCCTGTGGCAGACGTCTGCCGAGAAACGTATGCCGTGTTTCTTGATAATGCAAAAAACTTGTAAAAAAATTGTGGTGGGAAAAAATTGTTGAACAAATTTCCGTTCATGTTCCTTTCTTATATTATAGAATGAATTTGTTCTTTTCTCTGAACATGTATGAAATTGTTCAGAATTTTCACTCCATTTTAAATTCAATTTTTATAATTTTGGTAAAATCGTGAAGGGTGAATTTTTGATACATGTTAGGAGAAATATTCCGTGTTGCATCTAAGAAGTATGCCGGGTATTAAACGATCAGAAATTAAACCTATATGAATTCTCGAAAACAGAAATTTTCGCAAAGAGACAATTAAAAAAAAAATCATTGCACTTGCTTGCAAATATATTTACATTAATTTCATAGTAGAAGAAATAAAGTTTTCTGAAGGTTTTCTGAACAACATTTTTTTAAACGATTGATTTCAAACTTTTTCACTTTACGATGACAACAAAAAATGTTCTTCGCATCTGCAGAATGTTTTTTTTTTTACTGATTTTTACCTTATCTCAAAGTACTCAAAATTATCACCAAAACTCACTTTTGGTAGGAAAAAAAAATTCTTCTATCGAGTTTCAAAGTCAATATATTCACACGGCGCGGTTTGGCGTAGATGAGTCACTTGTTAATGCAGGTACATTTTTTCCGAAATCGCAGGCAATAAGTACTTGCTGACTTTATCACCGGAAACATTACGGACGTGGGGGTTATGCCGGGAGCATTTCAGCCCGATGTACTTCATTGGCAACAGACTTTCGCAACAGGCGATTCCTCTTATGTTTCTCGAGAGTGTTGACGATTCGAAGGCCAACCCGGAAGTCCGACCTTCATCCACATATGTGGAAGGTCCAGTGGATGATTGCGCAGTCCGTACAATGGTAAGTGATGCAATTTCTCTTGCAATGCCGCACCCGGTCGAGTTTGAGTCGTTGATTCTCAACGATTCTGCCGATGAACCGGTGCCGTTCATTTCCGCGTTTGCGGCGAACCACTCTGTCATACCGGCGGGTACCGTTTCCTCGGGTTTGACGGAAACGGTGCTTGTTATGCCTTGTGACTCTGTAGAGGTACAAAGCACAGGTGAGTCCGCCTTTGATACGGTTCACTCGTCGGCATCGGCGTGTATGCCTACGGGCGTAGGTGAAGAAGATTTGCACGTTTCGGAGCATGCGCGTAAGTATAGGAAGACAGTGGTGAGCTTTGCTGATTCGGATGACGAAAATTGCACGTGGATGAGCGTAGAACCGCAACCCGATGATAGTAACCCTGCATGTCAGACGCCTGAGGGACACATGTCATGTCCACACATGATCTGTCACTTCATGCAAAAGTGTTGCGTCATCTGCGTAAACAAAATGCCGCTTTGATACGGGAAAATGCATCGAAGACGAAAACGATTCGACAACTCCGTCAGAAGCTGAAACGAGCTTTGAGGACAGGTGCACGTGTGGAGAGAAAAAAATTGTCCCTCGATAGTTTTCTTGATCAGCAAAAGAGTTTGCGGCCGGCAGCAAAAATGATGATGAAGCTCCAATTGCACAGGAAAAATGCTCCTTACTCGGAGGAAGAAAAAGATCTTGCAAAGCAGCTTTTTTATTACTCAGCGTCTGCGTATACGCGTTTGAGAGATGCAGGATGCATGTTTCCGGCGGAAAGTACCGTGCGCAATTGGATCTCGGAGATTGACATAAAACCCGGCTTCTGCGATTTCATATTCCAGAAGTTGAAAGTCAAAATTGAAGAGTTGCCTATCGAAAATAGGGTATGCGCTCTAAAATGGGACGAGATGACAATCAAACAATTTGAAGAATATTCGGAGAAATTCGATTGCATCGAAGGTCTGGTTGATCTCGGCCCACTCGGTCGAAGGGATGAACGCGCGCGCTATGTCTTCGTTTTTTGCGTCGACAGTTTGAACGCAAATCAATCATGGCGTCAACAACTCGCGTATTTTCTTCCCGGGACTGGCATGAAGGCCGAGGAGATTCATACCTTGGTCGATGAATGCCTCCGTCGATTGCATGAAGCTGGAGCCGTAGTTCACCTCGTGACATGTGATCAGGGTCCCTCGAACCAAAAATTGTTCAATTCTTGTTTAAAAGTGTCAGAGGAGAGTCCGTGCTTTATGAGCGGTGGCCGAAATTACTTTGCGTCATTCGACTTTCCTCATTTGATAAAACGTCTTTTGAGCACGTTGCGAACACACAAAATACTGTACTGGAGGGGTCAGATTATCGCTTCGTACGAAGATTTTGTAAAAACTTGGAGATACGATAACTGCAGTACTACCTCGAATCTACTCTCTCACATCTCCGAGGCGCACTTGTTTCCATCGTCCTTTGAGGCGATGAACGTTAAGCGTGCTTTTCAAATTTTGAGCCGCCGTTTTGCAGCGGCAATAACAACTGCAGGCAAGGATCCGCACGGGCTCAACACGGAAACGTGGCAGGCTAGCGCAGCTTTTGCTGAGCGTATGAATAAAGTCATCGATTCATGCAATGCCTATGAGCTTTTGTGCCGAAATCCTGATAAGCGTCCGCTTGCCGACAAGAATCCCGAGATCGAGGAAACGCTGACAGAGTTCGTGAAGTTTTCTTCGGAATGGACGATTGCTGACCCAAGGAGAAGGCTGAAAATACTTCGCAACCACCGGTAATGAAAAAGGTGCCTTGTCTGAGAGGTCTGCCTCTGACAGGAAGAGCTATTCTACTTACGTATACGACGATAAAAGAGAAGTATCCTGGATTCGAGTTGGCAGCCGGACTGTGCAACCAAGATTCCGTCGAACACCTCTTCTCGAAATTTCGCCAGCGAGGTGGTCACAACCCAAATCCCACGGCTCGGATGGTTCGCTTGTCTCTGAGACACATCCTTTCTACCGGATACATCGGCAGCGGCAGCAGAGGAAATGTACAATGTCCTGACGCCGTTGCTTTGATAGAACCCTGCACGATGGTAGCTCGGGCTTTCGATACGCCAGAGAGTATGCCTGCGGATCCCACCGAACACGAATTCGACGAGGATACGGCAGAAGTTGAAAATGCTGTGGAAGCTCTGAGGCAAGAGCAGGAAACAGAAATGGCGAATGCGAAGACGTCGAAAGAAACGAAGTTACCGAGCTACGAACTTTGTGCAATCAATTATTTTGCTGGTTACGTAGCTCAGCGCAACCTGCGCAAATTTTCGTGCGATCGATGTCGTTTTGAAACCCTTAAAACTCCGATGGAAGCGTCATCGCCGAATGAGGTGTATACTGAACTTCGGGAATATGAACATGCTGACGCTGATGCGCCATCGGTGTCATATCTGAGCCGGCCCACAGACAAGTTCGAAGGCATCGTCAGATCGCAACTCGAAGCTTTTTATCGATTGTGGAAGACGCACTGGGCTTGCGAAGGTCTTTTGATCAATCTTATAGATGATATTATTACAGATACTGCCAGATTGTATCCTGACTGGTTTCACGAAGGTGATGAATGCCTTCAGCATCGCATAGAGCTTCTACGCTTTATGGTCAAAGTGAAGGTTTTCGCTCAGACTACATTCAACAATCGGGCAGTAGGATCATCTCGTACTATACACAAGCTGAACAGTAAGTTACAAAAAATTAAAGGTATTTAAATTGAATCGAAAGCTCTTAATGCGAAGATGTACCCTGACGTCAACCGGAGGCTCCATAGCTGCGCTTCATGACACTTTCTGTTGTGAAGACGTACCCGGGGAGGCTCAGTGAGTTGCGCTTAAGTATTCTCTTATTGAAGTCGTACCTGGCGATTGCCAGAGGCTCTATGAGCTGCGCTTCATGTATTTCCTTTTTTTGAAGTCGTACCTGGCGATTGCCAGAGGCTCTATGAGCTGCGCTTCATGTATTTCCTTTTTTTTTGGTTTGAAGTCGTACCTGCCGATTGCCAGAGGCTCTATGAGCTGCGCTTCATGTATTTCCTTTTTTTTGGTTTGAAGTCGTACCTGGCAATTAACAGAAGCTCTGCGAGCTGCGCTTCAACCCGCATATAAATTTTTTGGTTGAATATCGGAAAATGGCATACAGCCCTAATGGCTAGCTAGTTTACATGCTATAATAATTTAACTGGCGAATCACTGGCTCTATACGTAATGTTTCTATATTTAACCCAAAAATTTAAATACGGGAACGGGGGGTGGTGTTGATTGCCTTCTCGTGGTGCCCCCCGAAAACGAGTGCATTAATTTTTCTTGCTGAATATCAAGTTAAATGTTCATGCTTATTACCCTGATTCAAGAATAGTTTGGAATATTATTAATTTCATTCCAATTATAGTGCATTCGGCTAAACAATCAACAAAAGTATGATTCACAGAATTCTTTCAACACTTTTCTTATTGACGTTCTGTGAAATCCAGATTTTTTCTCATCCGGGTTACCAAATAACGAAACGGAAAAAAAAAAATGGAAAAAAATCTACACACTCTCGGAATTGTTTTTTTTTCATTCTTTTTTTCTCTTCTCGGTTATCAAAAACACAAAAAAGAAAGCGGGATTAAGCAAGAATATGAAATAAGAAAAAATGTAAGGAAAAAAAAAGTCGGTCCACTCTCACTTTCATTTATTTTCTCTCTTCTGAGTTACCCGTAATGAAAAAGGGGCGGGGATTAAGTAAAAAAAAGAGGCGCCAAAAACGGGGAACAAATCGATTCACTCTCGGTATTTTATTGTTTCAATTATTTGTTCTCTTCTAAAAGAAAAAAATAAGTAAATAAAAAAGAAAATAAAAAAATAAAAAGCGACCCAGGATCGAACCCGTGTCCCGCAATACCCCACCCTCATGTGGTATCCACTCAGCTGCGCTACAGCTACGTCCGTGTACGTCTGTTTGCTTGATATGTTTACGGAGCTTGCTCGGAATTCGCTGATGATTCTTTGGAAGATTCAGTTCGAGAAAAAAATAATTTCCCCCAACCACTTGCCCATTGCACATTTTGCATAAATGTTGTCGAGCTGGCTTCGTATAGTTTTACATAGACTGCGTGTACAAATATTGGAGAACACCAGGCGTCACATATTTTCATATCAATAAAAAAATAATATTTATTAAAAAAAAAAAATAAGTATTCGGGCTGGGAATGGTTAATTATTTTGGTTCAGCGTCCGCTAATTGAATCCAAAATTTATCAAATCTGGAGATACTTTTATTCACTGACATTCATAATTGAAACAAGAAAAATCCCAATTCTTGCATTCCAGGAAACATCTGTGCGAGCGGGGACAAGGATGCGATTGGCAACCACTTGCTCGAGCGACCGAGTATATCTATATATACACGATTGTGGGCCACCTTCGGTGCATGGCCGCCTAGGTGTCAGGTCGGAAATGGGCCACCTTCGGTGCGTGGCCGCCTAGGTGTCACGTCGACGCTCCAATCTAGCTGGTGTAACGTCCGACCGGAACGTCCGTATGTTTTATCGATTATTATTACTGCATGTTACTTTTATCAACTAACCAAACTCGAAGTACGAGAATCTTGTAACCATAAGAAATTAAAACAACTGTCTAACTATTTGGAATATCCCTAGATGGAAATAACTATGAAATTCACTAGCCAAGGCTTAAAAACCATGTTACGAGATCTTCGTACCACAGAGAACTATAATACTATTATGCGTTATTATATATCACTATCACATTAACACTATAATTAACTAACACAATTATACCCAATTATTATATAGCACTCAACAATGCCATTTGTGCATTCGGAGGTGAGAGCTATACTATAAGCAACATACGCTTTACTATATAGCCTGGAGTATAGAAGACTGTAAAACCATAGATAAATGCATAACCAATATAATGTAAAGATAGCACTGCTGCAATAACCCATAAAACCAGAGACTGCAAAACCATCAAACCGTGAATGCTAATTACCCAGCATGAACTATACCTTCTTCCGCAACGCCGTATTGTAGGCAACACGCGCAACGTTTTGAAGGCAATGCAGATCTCCAATGTGGAGCCATACAGAGCCTTACCTAGAGAATACATTAGGAAACTTACCGACGAAACGAAAACGTTCTAGAAGCTTCCAAGCCGATTTATATCAATATAAGAATTAAC
Source organism: Neodiprion lecontei (assembly GCF_021901455.1). Classification (NCBI taxonomy): domain Eukaryota; kingdom Metazoa; phylum Arthropoda; class Insecta; order Hymenoptera; family Diprionidae; genus Neodiprion; species Neodiprion lecontei. Next base: position 16,992,018 of record NC_060262.1, read on the forward strand.
AACTACAGAAGGGAATCATATACAAAAGCACACATGTAAACCTGCTCTAAAGCTATGAATCATCAAATTACTAAGTACTCTAAATCTGTTAAGATAGTTATAACACAAACAACTAAAGATATTCGCAGCAGCGTGATTCTAATAATGTTAAACAAATAACAAACTATGTTCATAAACAATTGCTATTGTACTCCAGGTTAACAACGACAGTAGTCGACTTTAATACATATGCAATTCTATATAGATACAACTATAAAACTAACAACGACAGTAGTCGACTATAATACATATACAATTCTATATAGATATAACTATAAAACTAACAAACGACAGGTAACCAAAATGAAATATGGGCTTTGTAACGAGCAAGATAGCAAAAACATTAAGAGGCAGACAGGTAGTTAAGTGGCTGAGGGGCGCCAGAAAGAGGGCTGGCGCCACAAAGGGGGCTGGCGACACAACGAAAAGCTCACGCAGTTCGGAGAACTACGGAACCAAGTCCACGCACCTACACCACCGCACGCAGCGATATACCATACGTAAAAACCTACAATATAGTAATAGCTAAAGAACTAAGATCACAGGCGTGCATGCGGCGAAGATGTCGTGCCCTAATTAGAATTCCTAGAAAAGAGGGGAGGTGCGCAAAGGCGACCAAAAAACTAGAGAGGGGGATCGTTCTGCGCAACGATCGACCCCTATAAAAACGGCGACCGATCACTCGATCGTCCTCTTGTGTTTCTACCTCCAGATTCGTCATCTAGTTCCGGTACAGTCTCGCGGTAAAATCCTTTAGCCTTTTGCATTAAAACTTTCATACAACGTTACTCTGCCCAAAAGTTCAGCGAGCTTCAACTCCATTTTTACTAAGTCTAAGATCTTACACTGTGTAACTCTGCGTTTGTGACTTTTAAATATCAAACTTATAAAATAAACCAAGTTAGTCAAAATATCCAAATATTAAAGTCAGTTATTCCACTAAAACCTCTCACCAATCTACAAGTCATCGCATCCAGAATACTCTCAAAAAGGTAAGCCAAATTAAATCTTTTATCCAACAATTTCTCCCTCTTCGGTTCGTTCGACTAGAGCGACAGAATGCCCGTTGTCCGGTGTATTTCAATACTTAATCGGTAATTGGTGACCCAAACTACTGATGTGAGTCTGGCTGTAGCTGCGTGTGAATGTTTCCGGTGTCTAACATCTGGAAATTTCCACTAGGTACCGTTCCGACGTCACACTGGTATCACGAAAAGCCGAGCGTTGGAGATCTCCCTACTCATCTCTGGTATAGCTAACTATAAAGGAACGGCTTCGCAGTATACTAAATTGACGTCACACCTTACAGTGCTCGCAGTGTATATCGGAACATACCCAGTATAGCTCTCAGCTCCGAATGCACAAATGGCATTGTCGAGTGCTATATAATAATTGGATATAATCGTGTTAGTTAATTATGGCGTTCATATGATAGTGATATATAATAACGTATAATAATATTATAGCTCTTTGTAGTGCGAAGATCTCGTAACATGGTTTTTAAGCTTTGGTTAGTGAATGTCATAGTTATTTCCATCTAGGGATATTCCAAATAGTTAGACAGTTGTTTTAATTCCTTATGGTTACAAGATTCTCGTACTTCGAGTTTGGTTAGTTGATAAAAGTAACATGCAGTAATAATAGTCGATAAAACATACGGACGTTCCGGTCGGATGTTACAGTTGCTTAAAGCTCCCATGGTCTGCTAGATCGCCACCATTATCGTTTCCCTTATCCTCACCGACGCATGAGACCTCTGGCGGATTTCCGTCGTACTAAGACAAAATCACAGTAATCGAGTGCCAGTCGGACCACCTCTTATTCTTACACCACGGACCACGGATGCACACGGATGTGTACGCACGTGCAGTTGTTTATTATTATTGTATAGGTTAGGTCAGAAGGTAGCCGATCACGCACTGAGAATTCAGAATAATACAACATGCCTTATTGTGTAGCGTCTAACTGCAAAAACAGATCTTTCTCAAAATCACAAAAACAATGTGAGGTCGAAGTAGAGAATAAGGTTACATTTCACCTGTAAGTATAAGTAACGCTTCTGGAACTGTAAATAATGTGAATGCTGTGATACCAAGTAATGTATTTGTACCGATCTTCATTCAAGTTTTCCGAAAAATATTGAGAGGCGTAGGATATGGCTTGATACGATAGGGTTGACGAACAAAAGTGTGCCAAAGTATGCTTACTTATGTTCATGTCATTTTTCACCGGAAACATTCGATCGAACATCTGCCTTCAAAGTTAGGCTGAAAGATGATGCTGTTCCAAATGTGAGTTCAATTCATAGTTTTTGAATACAAATATATTTCAGCATGTGAATATAAATAATTTATTAATGTAGGTTTGCATTCAGGACAATGCTGTCTTGCAAGAGACATGCAGTGTTGATAGAGAACGCGAATGCTCTGAATGCATAGAATTTTTTCTCGCAGATGAAGCCACATTGCACCTTGATGCAGCGGAACCTTCATCTTCAATTGATCAAGTTTGTGAATCGGCTAATAAAAGGCCGAGAATTGATAGCCGTGAGTTGATATGAATTCTATGCTGACAATATCTAATTGTTGAGATGTATGGGACCGTTGTTAATACAAATATTCGTTCCATAACTTTCATCTTTTCAGCATCAAAGGATTTTAAGCAAAAAAATGTATCTTGTCAAACGCCACAACCGCCAAGATGTATCGATAAAGGTACGTGGGTATCGAAATCGTTGATTGCAACTTCTCCCACAAAGGAACGCCCACGTCACATCATCAAAGAGCTGATGGAATCACATCGAAACGAGATCAAACATCTAAAAGAAACAGCACAACGGACAAAGAAACGCATTGCTACCTTACGATATGTGATGGGTGAATTAGGAAAACGAAAAGATCTCAATCTTCAGGAGCTGGATGTTTTAATCGATATTGGTAAATCAAATGCAGATCTGCTTAAACGAGTGGTTAAAAAGTCAACGCATGCCACAGTACCCAAATAATTCACACCTGAGCTAAGAGCATTCGCTCTAACCCTTCATTATTACTCTGCATGCGTGTACAATTATGTACGTAAAAAACTTGACTCCTGCTTGCCGCATCCAAAAACCTGATCAAAGTGGTATTGATCTGTCAATTGTGAACATGGCTTTAATACCGAATGCCTGAACGCTATCGAAGAACGTGCAAAAATAGTCGATGATGTTTTGATTGGCTCTCTTGTTTTGGCCGAGATGTCCATACGTCAACACATAGAGTACGATGGACAAAAGTTTAGCGGGTATGTAGATATGGAACTAAATATTACTACCGATCATGGGACTGTTGCAAAAGATGCTCTAGAGTTTCTCTTTGTTGGTGTAAATAGTTCGTGGAAGTTACCTGTTGACTTTTTTCTAACCAATGGTATTAGTGGAAATTTATTATAGAATCTTGGTGATCGGTCAATTAAGTAAAGTTTACTTAATTGACCGATCACCAAGATTCTATAATAGATTATATACGAAGTTGAGGCTTCTTATTCATCAGTTTAAAATTGGATTACTTCTGAGAACATGGGCTTTATTCACAACATCGAGCTTACACACGGGAAAGCTACAGCTGATTACCTACGCCGTTGGATCCGGACAGCTGAAAAAATGTCGAGGATGAAGAACCACAGGATCTTTCTTCTTCGATGTAAGAAACAAGGAATAATGCCTAAACATTTAAATTTCTCAAAGACTACCTTTGATAGTATTAATTTTAACTTGTCAAGATCAAAAACCAAAGCCAAACAACTTACAACTTATTTCCAAATATCGCTACTGAATTTAGAAATCAATGAATAAAACCTATTTACTTAATTGACCGATCACCAAGATTCTATAATAGATTATATACGAGGTCGAGAATTCTTATTCATCACATTAGTGAAAATTGTAACGGTCTTTTCGTTTTCGCGGTTTGCTTCGACCAGGATTAACTCCAACTGCGGAGCCTCTCGCAATTAACAAAAATCATCCGTTATCAATTTACTTTTTATTGTTATTTATTTTTTTTTAATTTAAACCGGAATTTCGGATGTCGGTATGACCGAATGACATGCATCTATAAATGGAAACCGAATAAAAGAAAAGTATAAATATGAGAGAATAAATTGTATAAATAAAATGGGCACGGCGGACATCTAGGACAATAACAATTCCATAAACGGCATACTCGTAAAATTACAGATAAAATAGTACAGGTCAGAATATAAAACTTATCATAAGCGTGTCTTTGGGGATATTCTTCAAATCCCAGTTTCCATTTCCTCAGTTGCGCTCGCTAATTCCGTGCCCGGCCAATTTGACTCCCCTCGTCCGTCATATCTAGGTGGTTTTTCCTTGATCGGGAATCCGTAAAAGATGGGTCGCTGCTAAGAGTCCTTCGTTCTCGCAATAGAATCCGTATGCGTTTTACTTCATTTTTCGTCGGTTGGATCAATTCGTTCGTTATGATTTCTTTATTTTAGAGCGCACTCTGATGACGATCGATTGCTCACCCGTCGTCTCTCGCTTACACTTCTCGATCGATTGCTCATCCGTCGTCTCTCGCTTACACTTCTCGATCGATTGCCCATCCGTCGTCTCTCGCTTACACTTCCCGATCGATTCTATACATCTGTCATATAACCGCTTAGGTGAAAGCCCCCCTCCCTACGGACCTACCTATTACTGAGTCCCGTAGTCACTGCTTTGGCGGCTAAATTCAACTGTTACAAAATCAAAAGGCCACCTTAATCAATGAGTGCCTAACTCTATTGCAAGAGTGTAATGTTACTGTCAAATCGATAAAGTTCGACGGAGCTTCTGCAAATATTTCAATCGCAAAACTACTTGTAATGTACTAATGTACTCGGGGATTCGAGAATAACAATCTTAAACGGAAACGGTGAATCCATATTATGGGGTTACATTGCCAAAATTTATGAAATTCCGGAACAAGGCCTTCTCATCTGGGAAATAAATTACGATCAAGTCACATCGAGTATTACAAACAAAAGATGAAAGTCAAATTTGCCACCCAAGTTCTCAGCATATCTCTTGCTCATAGCATAGAATTTTGTAGAACTATTTTAAAGCTCGATTATTTTCAAAAATCAGCAGCCACAGAAGAATTTCTGAAACTGTTCAATGATCTTTTCAATATATTTAATGCGAAGAATTCGGCACAGTATAATTTCAAGAAACCAATCCATTTAGAAAATAAAGTCGAAGTGGTAAACAAACTGGATGAATGTCGAAATTACATCTTGAATTTGAAAGAAGAAGGCACCGGACTCAGTATTGTTAAAACACAATGTCGAACCGGCTTCTTGGGCTTTTTGATTTACATTGAAAGCCTGAAAGGTATGTTCTACGAACTGTGCGAAGAGGCTAAAGTGCTGACACATATACCCATTTACAAGTTGAGCCAGGACCACGTGGAATTGTTTTTTGGGTGCATACGATCGCATCGGGGGCATAATAACAACCCGACCGTTCGACAATTTAAGGCAGCATTTAAAAAAATACTGATACACTTCGAAATGTACGAAATGGATTCAGGAAACTGTATACCATTGGAAAACGTCGCTATCTTGCACGTTCCATCTGCCTGTAAGCCGGAGAATATAATTAATTCATCCATCCCATTGCTCAACTGGTCGGTAGCCTCGCAATCTCAAACCTAGAAAGTACAGCAAACGTGTTTGATGACCATTCTTATTTACCAGACATAAGAGCAATATCCGAATTTTCTGACAGGATTATTGTGTTTATAGCTGGTTTTGTGGTTAAATATTTGAGCAAAGTCATAATCTGCGAGTTTTGCGTGGGTGCTCTGTCCGGCAGTGTTTTTAATCCGCAAAGTGAGCTGATTGCATTAAAAAGTCGAGTTGTGTTACACTATCCATCTGATAGCGTAACAACGATTTGTCGTGTAGCGGAAAGAGTTATCCGGTTTGCGTTGAAAGAGAGCGGTGGAAATTTTTAAAGAAGATTTTTTCAGAAGATTACCTTACAACTTGCATTCCCTCTAATTTAACAGAAACGAATATTTTATTCCGTTATCTCAATGATCACTGCCATGACCAAATGGCTCTGGAAAACTATTTGGTGCATTTAACAACCGCAGTTGCACGTAAATACGTCAAAATCAAACTTTTTTATATCGGGAAGCAATCTGTAAACGCTGCACGTAGCGACAGGCATAAGTTGAATAAGCTCACGCTCTTTAGAGGGCAGTAGGAAGCTATCGATCGATACCCAAGGCTACCAACTAACACTTCTTCTTTTATTTGATATGGATGGTTTTGTCTCTGTTACTAATCTAAGTATTGCTATTTGTTTATTCGAACAGAACATTATTTAAGAAATATATTTAGTCATGTAGTATAAGATGCTGGTCATAATATTATTAGATTTGTTGTCTTGTCATTTCGTTAGAAAGATGCCTAGTCATTTCGAGTTCATAAGGTGTTGTTCATATTGTTGTTAATTTTGTCACACATCTTTAAATGTTTCAACATATTATTTAAAGTAGGTACACAGAGAGAAAAAAGTCGTTAATTCAACTAAATGAGCAATGACATGGGGCAAAATAAATATTTAATTGTATCAATTCAAAATTTGTTGGTCTAACAATATGTGTAGTTGATTTAACTAGTCCAACTAAATATTTTCTTAGACCAACAGATTTTTAATTCCCATAATTACATATTCATTTCACCCCCGTGACCGTTCATTTAGTTGAATCAACGAATTTTTTCCCTCCGTGTACGTATTAAATGTCATGTTTTAGTATTTTCCTTTATTGTAGTTGTTTCTTTCTTTCGCATAAGGCAAACGTTTGCAGTATAATTTTTTTGGTCCAATAATTTCAGTTACCCAAACCTAATAATTAATTCCTCTAACCATACATGTTTTATAGGTATTTCGTAACGGGAGCAGGTTGAACTGGAGCTGTTGAACGAGGGAATTTGCTGTACACAACAGAAACTGTTTTCATATTCTGTGTAGAAGACGTAATCGATTTGTATATTTGAATGTACCATGTCTCATTATTTAACATAATGAATTATTAATTTGAAGCTGAATCTGCTTTCAAGGGCCAGTTTTACCAACTCTGAATACCGTGATTCTTCGGAAAATTATATTCAACGAACGAAATTGAATATTTTCCATTCCATCGAACGACAAATAGCAACAATTCAGCACCTATTCAACAAAATTGGATTTAAAAAAAATGTGCTTATCTGTACAGTTTCTTATACAAAAAGAATTGAAACTGTGTTCGTAAATACCTATACAGTTCGAGGAAGTAGTTTGTGGCAACGATCTGACCGAAAAACTAATACTGCCTAAAGTGAATCATTTAAACGTGGCGCCCAAAACTTAGCTCATCAATATCGACGTGCTACCCATAGAGATATAAGAATAGAGTGCGTGAGCCACAGGAGCGCACATAAGTGAAAACCAGCACGCGATAGGAAAAGAGAGAGCAACTAGGGAGTCTGGTTGTTTTGTCTAATTACGCATACGTTGGCGTGCCGAAGGTTGTTGACACAAACATAACCTGCTTCCTACTCTATTTGAACATGGTTATCATTCCCTCTTACTTCGTGGTTATCATAGAGACTAGAGTACAGAGTCCAATCTCTGTATTGAAGATGTGTCCGCGAAATCATGAGAAATAAGGGTTCCGCTACAGCGGCGCTGTCGTCACTCTGGACCGATAGCTATATGTATGTTAAATATAATAGTCTCCATGATGCCGCACATATTTACGTTTATTATAATTATTATAATTTTGGTCATTACATCACTGTATTACTATATTTATAGGATCAGAACGTCCGGAGCGACGCTGGTGATAAAACCGTGCACTATTGAATCTCGTAGTTTCACGGACGCCTTTTCCGCCTCTCCGCCTTAGAGATTGGACTCCTGTACTCTAGTCTACATGATGGTTATACCAAAAAAGGAGGTTGGCGTTACACAGAATATATCGATGAAGTAGTCAAACATATTAGCGCGGTTCTATAGTATTTTCATTAACGAATAAAATTCATTGTAAACAGTGCGTTGCTATGATAGAAGGGAATACTGATAACAGCAGCAATTCCAAATTAACTATACTAAAAAATCGTGGAGGCTTGCACTTTGCATCTGACGACGCAAACTTTATTTGTATTAGTGCTGAAAAAACTTTACGTCAAAATCGACATTTAACATTTTCTTCAAATATTATGGATAGAGTTGTCTCGGAAACTCTGAAAATATCACCAAACACGATATTAGATGATGGTAAACATTCTTTGTAACAAGATCCCTTGTGTGACCACAGACATAAATTGATTTCACTTATATTGTATATTAGTTTATTTAAATTATAATAATACTACTATTCATAGTCTTACTACTGATTACATTATTTTTTTATATACTTATGTTTTCGTATTGAGTGCGACCGAGACTCGCCTGCTGCGCATGCGTGATTAGACAAAGACAACCAGACTCCTAGTTGCCCTCTCTCTTTCTATTGCGTGCTGGTCGTATCGGCTGACTCACGTACTCTGTTCTTACTGGTTCTTATATCTCTATGGTGCTACCACATGTACCATGGAGCCTAGAGTAAAGGAGCCCGAACCTTTGCCCGAACACCTCCGTGAAGTTGGCCCCCCGAAGTTATTATTTTTAAATCTAATTAATGCAATTCGTTTGAGAATCGTTTGAGAGGGTTTGAGAGTAGAAAAAAACTGTTAGAGAGTTAATATTTTAATTGATATTCCATAATTATTGAGTGAATGATTTCCCCATGATTTCCCCTAGTTTCCGAGCACTTCCGGCCTGCGCAATGGATACGCGCGGTGTACATGCGCAGTGTATCTAAAATCAGCTGGAGGCTGGTCGTGAGTGTTCTGCGCCGAAGAAACTGGCGTTTCTGTATCATCGTATGTTCTCCAGTAAAAAATCAATTAATCCTTCAAAAAATTGAGCAACATTCCAACGAGAGCAATAATGTTCAAAGAGCGAAAGAACTTTTGGAATAAAGTCGTATAATAAATTTATCCGACGTTTTTTCAATGATCTTGCCAAACATCGTCGAGTTGTGAACAAATATTGAAGCTTGTGGGAATTCAGGGGTTATAAACACAGGGAAACGATACGTAATATAGTGAGAACTAAAAAAAAATGGGTGCGTGTACTTATGTACGCGAGTGAGAAGTTATACTTCTTTGGCATCATTGAAAAATACACAACATGTCAAAATCTTCTGTCACACAATGATAAAGAAAAGAAGTATGTAATAAAAAACAATAAAACAAATAACGGGTGTCTTAAATTATATTTAAATAATCTATTAAATTTTTGTCACGAACTTTTTATTAAATGTTCTATTAAATTTATTTCTTTATTTTGTAAATATTAAAAAACCAATAATAAATACTCAACATTGATAATTTCAGAATATCTAGTATTAATTATATCAAATAATGATATTTCAATTTATATCAATAAATAATACATACGGATAACTAACCTCAATTATATTGGAGCACTTGAAAAAGTATTTTAGCACAATTTTTTCACTAATATTCACAAATAGTAAATAATATTAATCCAAATATTCAATTTAAATCACTACTGAATATATTTTATTGCCACATATATAATTCGCACTTGTATGAAAATAAAACACGCGTTGTGACTGTAAAAACTAAAACCATGTGGATAAATATTTAGCTTTCTTTCGAGACTTAATGAATTCGGTTGAGTGGGCAACTTCATCCTGTTAATTTTGGGTTACAGTGATGCGCGCGCATAAATTCGGTTGAGTGGGCAACTTCATCCTGTTAATTTTGTGTTACAGTTTTGTGTTACAGTGATGCGCGCGCATCCTGAAATTTCGCTCTCATCAGTTTTTCATAACGCGCCTAAAGAAGTATAACTTCAAAAATGACGTTTATTTTATAGCTTTGTTCTGAAATTTTTAGTCATGGTATTTGTCCCACAATTTTTTTCGCTGCGCAAAAGCTACACAGCTACAGCTACACAGTTTATTTACCTTGTAAATGCGATAAGGGATGGTACGCCTAGCCGAGTAACATGAATCGTTCGCAAGATCGTTGCAAGCACGGTCCAAGATTTACAAGATCTGAGAACACAGAAATCTTGGGATAGATGAACAGGAACATCGCTGACATATATTATAAGCCCATCGACATTCTACGTTTCTTCCAATTATGAGTGCATTATTCCTTATCTGCAAGTAAATATCAATTTTGGCGTTCTATAAAAGATTTCACTTTCTGTTGCACTGCGTTAAAAAGATTTCGTCAAGTTTCCCGTTTTAGACGCTCATGTCTTTTTCCAATAGTTTCATCCAATTCTTCTCTTACCATTGGTGTCATTGAGAGAAAATTGCTCAGCTTCGTCTCCATGTCCATCTCGTACCCGTTCGATTTACGATAATCCGCATTCTCGAAACTCGTATTTCTTCGTCAATCTCGGTCGCTACAGCTGATTTCAGACGCACTGCGCAGACATGTTGCGCATAGACAGTGCGCACACACAATGCGCACACCGGAAGTGCTCTAATCCTAGGGGAAATCGCACATTGAATAATTATTTAATATCAATTAAAATATTAACTTTCTAACAGTTTTTTTCTACTCTCAAATCCTCTCAAACGATTCTCAAACGATTAAAAAAAAAATTGAACGTCCAAGTCCATTTTTTGAGGAGATAGAAAATATGGGGGCCAACTTCACACCCAAAATTAAAATCAATTTTCCGAAAAAACTACTAACTCTCAAACGAATTTCCTTTACTCTCAAACCCTCTCAAACGATTCTCTAACGAATTGCATTAATTAGATTTAAAAATAACAACTTCCGGGGGCCAACTTCACGGAGGTTGCCCGAACGCTGTACTGCGGACGTGGACTATGAAAGCAGTGAAAATTTTTACTGAAATACCCGCTGGCGCTGCTGTACCCAAGAGAGGATGACAGAGACGGAATGAAAAAAGAGAGAGTAGAGAATATTCATATTCGTAGCGCATTTATACGTAAACAGATTAGAAAAACAGTAAATTGTTAGTTTGTCGATTAATTCTGTCATCATGCATTTGTTACTAGATAATATTTTTGGGCATAATTCAAAGTCGAGTTGACCTACACCCTAGAAATATTTATTAATAAACATTATTTTTATACAGTACGCGTCAAATCCAAACGAATTAAAAAACAACAACAAAAAGTGCGAATATTTATTATTTAGTGCACAATAGGAACGTGCTTTTTCATACAGAAAGGAAACAAAAATTTTTAAACAACAAAACATTACAATTTTATTAAAACATTATTATTTACTGCACAATAGGAATGTATTTTTTTCGTACAGATAGGAAACAAACATCTTCCAACAATAAAACAAACATTTTTTAACAATAAATAATATTATTAATGCGATAAACTGCGGAACATTTGGAAATAAATCGATTTTTACCTAAATCGAAGTTCATCCGCGAGCGAAATTTTCATCGTAGACCCTCGACAATTACCGCATTATCATAAAGAGTTGTCCAGCTCCGGATGGCCCGACGAACTCAATTGTTCTTCTAGCCGACGCGATGAAACTAATGTTTCCTCGGTGAATAATTTATATGGAGCATTCCACCCGAATTTGACCAGGCTCCGACCCTCACCCTTTTCGATTTGACTCGAAATTTTGTATGTCGTTCACTCGCATTGGTAGAGGCTAGCATATTTTTTTTACATTTTTTGTTCCATCCCGTTCTCGAGTGACAATTTTTTGAAAATATCTATGAAACCCAATTCAATCAGTGATATGTTCTAATTGAAAAACGGCTTTCTGACTCCAAGTGTATTGTCTAATGATGTCTTCGATCCATTCGCTTCCAGGCTCGAATTTCGTCTTGTCCTCGTATGGAAGACGTTTTTTTTGAATATATGCTGGAAACATTGTAACATCACGTTATGATTGTAAAAGCTTGTAAAGAATCCCTAAAAATTCTCAACTATCAACTTACGCTTTGGAAATAACAATCGAGGACAAGAATTTCCCGTTCTGAGTCGTAAGTTATATTAGGCGGACGAGTTTTTGTATCCACTCAGTCAAAAAGCGCCCGAAGGTCCATCTCAACTAATTGGTTGCACCACAGGATGCACAGATGATCAGTCGAGACACTGTCCAAGGACTTCGCTCCATCGTTGTTGCATATTCTACAGACAAAACAAAAATTTTATTGTAATTAATATGAAGATACAGGTAAAAACAAAGCGGATCAAAATTTTATATACGCCAAGTCATTGAACAAACATATTTTCTTCTATCGGCAAAAATTGGTATGCAATAACTTAATATTTCGTCAACAAATTATACGCATTGACTCATTTCACAAAGAGAAAAAATTGTGACCGGAGATTTACCTTTGGTACCTTGAAGCCAGACAGCTGCCGTCGTCCGAAGCGCTTGCAGTTTTCTCTACTGGCATCTCGCCCAGTTGGGCAGCCTAGGTAAGAACAATATTTCCCCATTGTGGACTCTGCTACCAGAAATAAACTTAAAATAAAATTTGTGATTACACATGACAATATATGAATTTTTACCTCACTTTCATGCTCGTTTTATTCAATCCGTAAATTACAATTTGATAAAGTATTGAAAATAGCATATGTATTTAAAAAATACCATTTTCTCACCTGTTTAGATACAGTGTGGGGCAATCACTCACTACACCTTACGACGCTGATTTTTATGACAATAAAAAAATCTTTGAAAAACTCGTTTATACGGGCAAAGACGAAAAGCCAAGAATGACGTGTAAATGCAAACCCATCTCCTATCTTCGTAGCACTAGCGCTTCCCGTGGCTCCATTTCGAACCCAAATTTTCACCACTTTCAGGGTCCACGCAAAGGGTCCACGTTTATAATATGGCGTTCTCCACTGGTTGTACTGAGTGCGCACTGGCTCGAACAAGGGGCACTCGTTCCGTGCATGCGTCGCTCGGCATCAGGGCAAACCAGTCCCCTGACACTCGCCACTGCTCGCATACTAAAAAATTGTACGCGTTTTGTCCCTGTTTTTTAGTTCCTCTACGTGGCGCTAGTAGACTTCTGACACGCTCGCTGCCCTCGCTGAGCGCGCGCAAGCTTGTCAGACAACTACTAGCGCCACTAGTGGTGGAAATTGGAGGCAGAATCGAGGGACATACGCGTTTTGTCCTCGTTTTTTAGTTCTCTACGTGGAGCTAGTAGACTTCGACACGTTCGCTGCCTTCGCTGACAGCGCGCAAGCTTGTCAGACAACTACTAGCGCCACTAGTGTTGGAAATTGGCGGCAGAATCGAGGGACATTTTACGAACCACATTTAGCAGCGTGTGTCAGGGGGCTGCTTTTACTATAGGCCTTCGGACTTCTTTACTCTAGGCTCCATGACATGTACACTCCCCAAGGCGCATACCACGGTCTTATATACAGGTCTGGCGACTCCATTGGAGGGGGTAGCTCGCTTATTCAAGCAATTTTTGTGTTCACTAGTCGCCACAAGTTTCGTTGCGAACTTATCAACAGCCGCGGCGGAGCCGGGGAGGTCCAGACAAGACCGTGTTATTCGCATATATGTATATGGGTATTCGCTCACTCACGCTCACTCATCGTATTTATTGAGGTTATTGTTATCGTGGTAACTAGACCGCAGTGACAACTGGTGGTGCCGCTAGAATCGAAATTTGGCCTCGCTGAGCGACGCGAATAATCGTGGCTCCCAGCATAGAAGTTGCCAGACCTGTATATAAGATCGTGGCGCATACCCCTCGCCATCAAGCCTAGCTTACGCTTCGTCCTCTCCGTCGGATCGGAGCTTTGAGTTTTCCCCGCCAAGTCACCGATTAGAGTGAGAAGGATGCTTGGAGTTGTTGATCTCTCTGTCTTATGACCGCTTGAGCTTAGTGCATAGAGCTCGTAGTCTATCTCCGTATGGCTAGGGATGGTGTTTATGGACGATTCAAAATGGTTACTGCACGTGTGTAACCAGTGCGTGCTGTCGATCGGTTTGCTACGTGGATTTTAATAATGAACAGTTTATTCATTTGATAAATAATAAACACTATTAAACACACAGTAGTAAGATGTTGAGGCTTTTGAGATGTTATGCGATACCTGTACAGAACTTGTCACTCACGACAGTGCAAATAAATTTACAACAAAATAATCACGTTTGTTCGTTCTGCAATTTTCATCACCTGAAGCCAATCACGTGTACGTATAAACCTGGAGTTTCCATGCATATATGTTTCAATTTTCACATTCTTTAACTCACATTTAAATTGAATAACTATTTCGAAATGTATTTTTACCCCTCTTTGAATCTGTAAATTTCCCGAATGTACCAACCGATTCTAACCTAACTACCTGACTAGACCTCGCGCTTTTTTTTATCATAAGTTTAATATTCACCCGGTGTGTTGAATTGTCTTTGATTTTAATTTGTATACAAAATTTGATCGTTCATCATCAGGTGCTTTGTTTGAGATTCTTAGACACATCAGAGTGCACTAATAGATAGAGACATGTAATTACATAGTAACTGGAGTCAAGTTCAGTTTGATGAATCTGTTTCAACTAAGGTATTGAGTACTATTCAATGTCGAAGCAAATATGGCCCACTGTGCTTCCTTCGTTTCACTTTGTATATAATGTTTACAAAACTACAATTGACTCTATAAAATCTGGGTTATAACGTGTCAATGTTTCGTAATGTTGACTTGTTATATATGCCTGAAAAAAATAACTGAGAAACGAACGTCATTAACTTTAGGCACTAAAAGTTTTAATTTACAAGCAGCTATTCAAAAATGCAGAATCATTGTTTTTTGAGCATTAACAGTACTAGAGAAATTTCATCCAAAAGATCCAACTGCGATGCAATATCGTTCTTTAATAATACGTACTAAAGGCCATTCAAGTATTGGGTAACGATAAAACAGAGGTAGGCCATTTAGAGAAATGTTATGAAATGTTATCCGCTAGTAGTAGGCATTCCAGGCAAGCGTTAGCTAACCTAGGAAATTCGATGTACGTACTTAAAGCTTGAGAAAAATAAAAAATTTTCCCTAAAAAGAGATGTTATTAACATTTAGACGGCCGGCAACACCACTATAACACCACGATTCGAACATATCCGGGGAACATTGGGGGATGATTATATGGAAGTATCCCACCAAAGTAGGCATGTATCAACGAAAAAAAATCCCGAATGACTCAATAATATGTTAGCAAATATAATGTTTATTGCATGCATTTACGAAGAAAGGTAATACATAATGTATTTGATACTCAATGAGTAAAAAATTCACGTTTTACTGAACATATTAATGTGTATTAATAATTAATAATAATTAATATTTAATAAAGTAGGGATAAATTGATCAGGATGTGACTATAAATCGCATTTCTACCATTTCCAGATAAAGAATCGATTTACCAATAAACTTTTCCAGAAGCGTTACCTAACGTTAAAAAACAGTAGTGGGCAAAACAAACCTCCATAAAGCTGGCCTCCCTACCTGCTCAAGAAAATTTGAAAAAATCATAGATTAAAGAGCTATTTATAAGCTCTGCAATGCCGCAGACCGCGATTATTGAGCTCGTTTCTGTTACGAGAAAATCAATTTTGAAAGGGGGGCGGATTGAAAATCAGAAATTGTCACTGTTGGTATTTAAAAGCTATGAATAAATGAAGCAAAATGCCAGTACTCATCATTTCGATTTTTTTTTCTCTTCTTGCCTCTCATCGCGATTGGGCATGGATATATCCATAGGGGTTGTTGTTACGACATTGTTTCCAACGTACATCAAGAGCTTCTAATTAGTTACTAATTCTCACGTGGTCAAAATAATTCTAAAAAATTTTTTCACTCTGGGGAGGCTAACTTTTCGGTAAGCCTCCCCACTTTTCAAAATTGGTTTTCTCGTAACAGAAACGAGTTAAAAAATCGCGATTCACGGCATTACAGAGCTCATAAATAGCTCTTCAATCGACCATTTCTTCAAATTTTTCTGAGCAAGTAGGGGGGGGGGGGGGGGGCAG
Organism: Neodiprion lecontei; assembly: GCF_021901455.1. Taxonomy (NCBI): domain Eukaryota; kingdom Metazoa; phylum Arthropoda; class Insecta; order Hymenoptera; family Diprionidae; genus Neodiprion; species Neodiprion lecontei. The sequence continues at coordinate 17,008,182 of NC_060262.1, forward strand.
CTTTACGTAGGTGCAAAACAAGCAAATTTTACCAATCGTTATCACTAAAGATAGAATGCAAAAATTTGCAAAAAATGAGTTAGCTAATTCTTGAATGGCCCCCATGTGTGTGAAATTCTTCTCATTTACTCATTTTTTTAGTCAAGAAGCATGGAAAAACTGTAGTGTTTTGCGGGTACTGCTGTCTCAATGAATACTGAGAACAGTGCTCTCTCTAATGCTATTTTAGATGTATGCAAAATATCAAAAAGTCGCACAGGGTCTTTTTTCGCATGGGCTCGCTGGGCTGAGCCTAGAGCCCTGCATTTCATGGAGTCCTCTGGGCAAGTAAGGGATGTTAGCCGCCCATTTTCAAAATTTTCGAATTTAAAGAGTTGTACTGGTTTGCTCCGAAGTTGCTCTATATTGCTCCACAAAAGTATTTCGGCAAACCCAAAATTGAACAAATAAACGTAAAAAAACCATTTTTCACACCAGCCCTCGTTTTTAAAAAAGTGATTTTTTCGCGGTTGCTCTCAGCTGCTCTAGTTGTTCCGAACATTGCTCCAGAACCACAATGCTGTCAAATGAATAGTGCTCAAACGTAAACCAAAACTTGACGGGGAGCTTATTTTTGATAGGTGAAAACTTGCTCTGCATTGCTCCAAAGCCGTAGGATTCTGAATCGAAAATTCATCCTGGAAATTTGGAGGAGCATGCCTGGAAGTGAAATAAATCAACCATAGAATACCCAGATACTGAACAACCCCGGAAAAATAGTAAAAAATGCCGTTCTTATTTTTGTTGACAATGGCGCACCAATGCGAAAAATCTGAAAAAATTAGAGGTTCTGTACTTTGAGCTCATACTCTTTCTAAAAAATAATGATTGGTGCAAGTTTATTTTATCATAGTGAAAACAGGAAAAGAAAACTTCTTCATTTTTTTCTACTCGGAATTAACGCGAAGATGGGTTAAAAAAATACTTTGTTTACGTATTCTGACCAGTTCCGAGTTTGTGATTTTTTTTAGTACGATAGCTCCAATGAGGTCGAAGAAAAAAGGAAAAACGCCAAAATGCACTACTTGACAGTCTGCAATAAATAGGAACATTAGAAGGTTCAAATTTCGCCGAAATGTGTTCCTTTGGATGACATATCTTTTGCCCCTATTCCCAGCTGAAAAGTTTCGGGGGCATTTTTGACATGCGTATTCGGTTAGACCCCTCACAGCTTTCTGCGTCTGATACTTGTCGCATTTCTTTATCCAGAGCTGCTCCAGTCGAAAAAAGGTTAAAATGTTATTCTAGAACAAGAGGCACTCCAGCCTGGAGTGCTAGGGATTCCAGTAATTTCCATCAAAAGCTAAGACTGATAGTTTCTCTACCATTCGCCTGTATAGTTTGCCCGTTTCCTAGATTTATAGGCCATGGATCCTGAAATGCTTCGTATTAACCAAACCAAGTTTTCTGTTTACACGTATGATCAGTCGCATTAGAGTCTATAAACCAGATCGATATTCTCGAGCTCTCAGCTTGCAACGTAGTAAAAGACATGCCAATTAAAGCTTCTTCTTTTTCTGTTATTTCATTTATTTTCTTCAATTTAAAAAAGTCTTGTTTCCTATGTCCTGGTTTTTCGCAATAATTAAAAGTACCTGGTTTGCGTTTTGAAGCGGTTGTGCTCCGATCTCTGTTGGTCCTTTCGTTTTGGGGGCGAGGTTATTGGTACCTTTCAGATCCGCCTGTCTGCTTTGACGCAGCGAATGCTCGACTCTCAGATTTCTCTTGATTGTTCATTCTGATCTCTTCTGCCAGCAGCCTTTGAGCCATATTACTGAGCGTGCGATGTTCTTCAGCCGTCGACTCCCACACTGTGAGGAAGTAGTTGAAAGACGCACGTAAAGTCATGAAAATTTTGGTCATGAGCATTTAATCAGAAATGATTTCACCTAATGCGTTGAGTTTATGCAACAAAACTTCAATTTTTGCTATATGGACTGCCATATTATCTGACGGATCTTTCGTTGTTTGATACTACTTCTGGTGCATCATATGTATGCCGGTCTGATTCTGTTGTTCATATACATATACTATGAAGTTTGCTCTACATTTCTGCCGGCAATCTACTTTTCATGATATGCAGCAATGGCGAATCCTCAACACTGGTAGCAATAATCTTCTGAGCTGATAATTCCTTTTTGATCCGTGTAGAACGTTCTCCCTCAGCTTGAGGTTGAGCTAGACTTCTATAAGCTACTTCATAAGCTCCAGTAGCTTTAAGCAATAAAGAGACTTGAAGTTTCAAGGTTGACCAGTTCTCGACGCCTTTTAATTCAGTTATTCTAGTTGATTCGTTCCCCATTTTTTTCTTCGATCATCTGCTCTTACACGCGGCCAGATAACCTCCAAAAGTATTTTCTCGAAATTTAGGTGCAAAACAGAACGCAATCCCGAAAATATCACACAGCGAGGCTGGGCCCATAACCTGTTGTAGGTCCGTGGATATTTTGAGAACAAATCTTGCAGGATGTCAAGATTATTATTAACAGATTACTTTATTAAACTCAGAACGAGCAGTCTTTTACATTTCTTTTTCTTATAACGGTATATCGAAACGCGACTACTTGGCGGCGTAGCCAACCTATCAGACGAATATTTCTTTAAATGGCTTCCAAACATTTCTTTAGATTCCTTATTTAGATGGCACTACAATAATTCTTCAGATGTCTACTTGGTGCCACAATAACTCTTCATATTTCACATTTTCAACAGTGATGTTCGACGGTATTGAAACTCAATAAATACAGAAATACATGATATACTTCAGTTTTTTCGCTTTATAACGTAGAAAACTTTGCTATAAATATATAATGGTAATTACCGAACGAGGTAACACAGAAAGGTTTATATCCTACAACAATCTGAATTGTAAATATACCGATATTAGGAACTTTTACTTGTATAATATGTTTTTATTTTCAATTACCAACTTGTCAAATAAGTGCGTTTGAAAATTGCAGGCGCTATCTAATTGGTGAATATTTTCTGAGGAACCTCACAATTGGTTGACTTTTAGTCTGTTGTTTTGATTTTTAGATATTTTGCTATCAGTCTTGAGATTTCGTCAGAGATCTTCTGTTTTTATCTAGATTTCGGCTTAAACTACAATATTTTTTAATAAGAAAACAAATTTTATTTTATCTTTGAACGGACTCTAATTTTTTTCGATCCAAGGAAATTTCTTTAGGGTTGGCGACGCTGCTACTTACAATTAGATCGAAAAGTGAGGGTAAGCAGGTACTCAATCGATATGTATCGCACAAGGCTAAACTTGCTCTTTTTTGGCGCATATATTCAAACTAGATTTTTGATCATTCATATTTAACAATTTTCTTCCGCAGCTATCACGTCTTCTCAGTTGTTCATTGTGGAATGCTCAATTGTTTACAATAATTCTTGTAGTTAATTTTACAGACTTTTAACCCATTATTCATATTTCTACCTAACATCAAAGTGATACTCAAAAATGTTGTCTTTAAAGTTTTCTTTCTTTAAGTAGTCAACCCATTCTGAAATTTTTTCTTTTAATTTTTAAAGAAATCTAAAAATGTGCATAACGTATGTCCTGGGTATTCTGAAGGAATACAGGCATTTCTGTTACCCTCGGTAGACAGGCAGCGAAATCGCAGTGTTCGTTAGCTTGGTTCAGAGACTTACATACACAAGTGGCATTTAATAGCTGATCATCCGTAAAGGTTGAAATCGGTGGTGATCATTCGAAAACGTAGTCTACTAAACTTGAAATGCTACATATGTCAAACATTTGAATATTTTTTGGACAGATTTCAGAAATGGTTCTCTTCATCGTCGAACGACAAGTACAAATACGGCAACTGCGGATAAAACAACGCCAAAGAAGATTAAACATAAGAAGAAAAAGTATGCAGAGCTCCTGGAAGGTAAGTTTCCTATTGGACCTTCATTCCTATTCATAGCCTTTTCTGAATTAATAATTTTATCACTACTATGAAAATTTGTTATGACTTCAAAAATTTCCACTCGTCAAGCCAAAGAAACGTTTCAAAAGAACCATGTGTTTAAATGATAGTGAAGTTTGTAACACTTGTGTAACGATGTATTTTTGGGAAACATTATTATTTTGCTACACTGAAGTAAAAAATACTCATAATTTGCTAACTTGTCTGCTTTAAAATATTTCTGAATCTGTGAATAATGATTTTTCTTCAATATTTCGTTATTTTAACCTTGCGAACTTCAACGTTATGTTTTGAACCATTCTCGTTGAAAAACGCCGCTCATGATAAAAGAACTTATCGAAATCAAAAAGAAATGAAGAATTGATTAATTAATAATCATAAAATGATAGTGTTGTTTGACTGGATAAACCTTTTCAGTTTCTTAATGAGTACGTTAAGGGGGGAGACCCAGTTGGAATGCCCCAAAAAAAGGGTTTGTTTCCGAATTTTTTTTTGGCCAAACGACAAAATAATTTATAACAACAGTTTGTTCATATGAAAGATATATATTTAAAGTACACATTACAATTGTTTCAAAGACAAATATTTAAAAATAAGCCGGTAGAAGGCAATGGGCGAGACGTCTGCAAAAAAAAGGGTGTTGCGGTGATCACTCTCGCGCTACAATGGATCATCTGAATCCAACAAAAGAGGGGGGGATCTTTAGTTAATGATATAATGCTCCACATGAACGAATGGTTTCGAAAAATTTCAATTTTTCAGAAAATAGCGGACGTTAAAAGTCAAAAGTGTTGTTTTGACCAAAACTTCACTCACATTTTTGGCTATAAAAAAAAATAATTGTCCAGAAAAAAAAATCCTTCGTTCATCCGAAGGACAACTATGTATATAATAAGTGAGACAAATTTCAAACCGATCGGTAAAGTCGTTCTCGAGTTACAGTGATCATCGACGTCGAAAACATGGTTTCGAGAAAAACGCGTTTAAAGTCTTGAGTACGATTTGCATGCAGATATAAAAATTTATTTTGTGACTTTCATTGAATCGTCTATTTCTGGGCCATATACTGCGCATTCCTCCGCTTTGTTAGCTGCATCTGCAGCAATTTTTCGTTGACGACGAGCTACCCTTGCCTCTCGAGTATTTTCGAGGGAGCGCCGGTTAGCTTTGTCAGACACGGCGCCCTTCAAATTTATATATCTTCACGAATAACGGTCCGATTTGCATGTAATTATTCGGAAAATACTCTTGAAATATTGTACTTTTAGAAAATGGAAAAAAATCGATTTTTTCAAAATGCTTACTGGGTCTCCCCCCTTAAATCATGAAAACGATATCATCAAATTGTTATTGTGTATATTTACATTTATAAAATGGCTGTTGAGTTGAAAATTAGCAGTTTAAATTACAATTAAATTAGCTGCCTTGTTGTTGTATGGTAATAAGGAAAAAATCGTTGTAATAAACAAAGAAATGCGACAAATATTAGCGATATATATGACGGTTTTTACCTTTCATCACCTTTGTGATGTAAGAAAAGTATTGGTTTCGGTCTAAAATCACTTTTTCTAATTTCGCCGAATCTTTACGTTTTCGAACCTCTAGAATCCGAAAAACAGGTTTTTAGAGAAGTGTCCGTGTGTCTGTCGGTCTATCGGTCTGTTCGCCAAGCTCCCGCGACGATTTCGGAAATATAAGATGAAAAAGTCTGAAACTTACAAGCTTTTACAACCAAATGATGGGCATGAAAAATTCTCACGTCACATTTAATTTGAACTTGCGATTCTACAGACAATGAATCGATTCTCAATGTTTCACCGAAAAACCTATACTTTTCCTCTTTATTACTTTTTCTGAATAAAGGATCATATTGCTTTGATTTTATTTATTAATTAAAAAAAAAAATTATAACTTTTGTTTTTCATGAAAATAATATAAAAGTATATTATGCGTCTAGGGAAGGAAGAGGGCGTTTTTTGTCGAGCGCTGATCGCGTCCTCGACTCACAACTCGTTCTGCGAATATCGTGCGAAACAAGAAATACTTCCTTCCCATGGTGCATACGATATTTTCTACGACAAATGTATTGAAAACGAGTGAAAACGCATGTTTGAAATTACGAATTACATATTGTTAGGTTATGCTAGGTAGCGAACTCGGAGCGAATAGAATATGGAGAATTCAATAGTATAGGTAGGAAAGTTTAAAAAGGCAACCAAAAGGGTCCAGGAAGCGAAGCCCTCGGTGGAGGGCTTAGGGGGGCTCCGCAAAAAAAAAAAAAAAAATTAAACATCCATCAGTGTTTCTTTTATTTTCCACTGATGCAGATGAACGCGAGGTTAGAATGTGTGTGAGGCCCAGCACTTTTTGAAAATAATAATTATAAATATTGTGCTGAGTTATGTTAGACTTGTGCTTACTTGTGCCGTGGATCCGCCTCTCCTAACTTCAACGGTTTATCAAAAAATCGAGAAAATTGTTAATTTGATAAGCCCAGCACTTGTGCTGTACCCTGTGTATCCGAAAAAATTATAAAAAATCGGAACGTACCGGAAAAATGCTGAAAAAAATATAAGAAAAAACGTAATAATCAGCACCCAGCCAAGCACTTCCAAAATTTCACAATTGTTACGATCGTGCTGATCATGCTGAGTTGTGCTGAATTTGTGCTAACTAGTTATGTACTCAGAATTGAAGTACGTGATTCTTGCACGAGTACAATTTGCTGGCCGAGCGAAGCGAGGGTAACAAAAACACGAGTGCGAGGGTCGTGTACTCGCACGCGTATTGTGTACTATTTTTTGTAACACCTGTAATGGGAAGTTCGAGAAAATTGTAAACGTAGTTACAGCAGACGTGATGGTAGTCACGATTTATCATGTCCGATTTACGTTTGATTTGCTCAGGTTAGTGTGCGGGAATAAACATTATCACATAGTTTTTCAACATTACCTAACAGTTTTGGAACTGTTGTGGAATCTGTCGACTTGCGTATCATAGCGCGCACCCTTTATTTTGCGCGATGTCGAACTTCCCATGCAGTTGTTACAAAAAAAAATTTCAAACTTTTTTTTGTCTCTATCATACATGTTAGTTCTCCAGACCTCAGATTTTGTTCCCACACTCTCACAGCTATCTCATATCCTGCATGCTCTTCTGATTATTACCTCACTACTTCGGGTCCCATACCAAGTTAGTAGAATGCTCCCTTTACTGCTGAATTTACTTCAAGAAGTCGGTTTTTTCAGAATAAGAGTATGGTATGTTTATCACGGTTTACTAAATTTCAGACATTCCTAAAGGTTCGAAGTAACGATTTGTTCTAAGCTGGTTTGGTTATAGTAACATTAGTTAGGTAACTTCATCTAGCCAACCAACTTATTGTTAGTCAACCTCTTATATCCTTTCGTCCATATACGCACTCTCAAGTCATCTTTTATTCGACCAACATCTAAATTCATCTCTCGTTCCGAATCTAAACTGATCTCTTGCCTTTTTCCTTCTACAATTAATTCCTCCACATCTTCTCATTGTATTCTTCAGATCTTTCACAATCAATCAATTATCTCAATAATTATTCAACTCCTCAATATTAGTTCCCTTCATTTCTCTTATCTTTCCTACGTATGCGTGGTCGACAGGTTACGAACCGAATATAGGCTGTAATACCATCACGGCTGCATCTGCATATTATATATACTGCAACGTACCGGTTACACGACATACTCGTATACGTAAACGAATACACGCATGATAGATCAACATAGCAGAACCAACCTAACATGAGCGGGATAACTTCTACACACGACGAGGCGACAACACCGGAATAATAGACCGAGTATACCGTGAGTAGATATACAAGGCCGGTTCTGGATAGAAACACCTTCTTTACCGACCAAGCCGACCAGTCCGCCTATACATATATGTAAGGAAAATCGTGCTCATCGAGCGGGGATCGATAACCGCATTACCGAGCGCACTCCGTGAATCCTCAGGCGTTCGAGCGGTCCCCGTGGATCCTCGATCGTTCGACCGAGAATCCTGGCGTGTGTCTGGTTTCGAGAGCTTCCGGAAGGTTCGAGAAGATTCTCACGGCGACGTTGAATTTGAGACAAACAATTCTCGGAATCGTCCGACGAAAACAATACTCGGAATCGTCCAACGGTGAGCGGCATGCGGTCAAAGGATTTCGGTGCGACGTTGAATTTGAGACAAACAATTCTCGGAATCGTCCGACGAGTTTCGACTTGACGGCGAGCGGCCTGCGGACAACGGATTGCGATGCGACGTTGAATTCTGGAAGGTTCTGAAATAAACTCTTAACTAGCGGGACAGAGGTTCTGAATAAACGGTTGTTATTGACGATGCAAAATATTTTATCGAAAAAAACAACTCAAGATTACAGTTTTACATGAAATTCGTAATGCTAATGTATGAGTGTTCTTACTCAACGGTATCGCACCCATGCTTTAGGCAATGAGAATGAATAACTGTTCGAGGAGATACCGATTGTCTTTTGTGTTTGAGTAAAAAATTTCGCAGTAACAATACGTTTTGGGCTGCACAGTTTGGACGTAATATAGCGTGATGCGTACAGTTTGAATTCGTGTCCGACATTTTATTCAACTTCTGCAACGACGGACAACCCAAATCCATCATTTCAACGACTTCAACTTTTTTACCCAGAAGTTTCTGCAGCCAACTTTTCTTCTCCAAACCTTTTACGTAAACTGTTGAAGCCTCACGCAGCGACATACATTCGATGGTGAAGTCGAGCTTCTCGAAAGGTAAATCACCACCTTCCCAGGATAGTCCATGATAATTCCGTGACAGCCACAAATTTTCGCTTTTGAACGGAGCGAGTAAACAATTCCAATCGTACGGAGGTTCGAAGAGAAAAATTGACGGGTTGGTCTCTTCGTCGAGTGACACAACTGCCAACTCTTTTGGTGTAAAACCGGGACCCGGTCTTCTGAATCCTTGTACGTCGACTATGAACTCCATCGTGAAAAAAATACTGAATCGATTGTCACAACGTTCAAGGTTTTTATACCAATTTTCTCACCCCACCACTCAGCGGGTTATATTCAATTATACGATCATGTAAAATCAAGCAGTAGGCAGATGTACCGGTAGGAAAGTTATTCTTCACCTCAAATTCGATACGAATATCTACCGGTCCAGATTTCAGAACCTCGTTTTGTTTCGAACAGTCGATGAAAATCAAAGGTTCGTACTGTAGAAATTCGCTCTTCGTCAACAGAGGCTCGGGTTCTTTGCCGTAATAGGTGGCTTGAAAGTTTGCGTACATCTAGTACAGTAATGCAAAGCGATTGTGACTCATGTCCAAGTTCAGGTTACCGTACGGATAATACTCGGAATTCAAGAAGAGCTTGACGTCAGTAATGTTACAGTGATCAAGATGACTGGCATTTTTGCCGGCTTTGTTTTTTCGATTCGTTTGAAAACCGAGCATGACAAATCGCGGTTTTTCCAAATGGGTGGACGTTTTCACAGTCCAAACGTGTTTCGTGGTTGCCGGTAGCAAAGGATATTCGTACAACTCCCAACTGCGGAAGCTCATGGAGACTGGTGTATCTTTCTCAATGAAATTCAACAGTGCGATTTTTCGTTGATCCGAGAGCTTCACGTAGGGTACTAACCATTCCACCTGATCGATCACGATTCTAAAGTCTTCGTCTTGATTTTGAACGATGGCATTCAAATCACTTTTTGATCTTGTAAGAATCAGCTCGTGTTTCGCGTTAACGACGATCTTGCGATAGTCTTCAGCGAAGCCCAATATCATGCACAAGGGAATAACTACGTCAAAGTTACCATCGGCATCAGTTAATTTTTTCGTTTCCTGAACATCGAGCCATCCAGCATTTTCCATAAGCCAACTTTGACCAGGGTTGAGCGAAGCGAAACCTTTCAGCAGGCTGGTTAGACCAACTTTTTTACATTTATCAATCTCTACGGCGTTGAGTTCGTACCGTACATCTTCGAACAAATGGCAGATGGCGTTATTGACCAAAGTTGTGATCGCTGCTGCGGTGCCGTCCGATTTGAGCAATTTTTCAGAGATATGCAGCGAACTCTTGCTCGGTAATACGCATAAATCCTGATGCTGAACGGTGATGCGAATCTCATCGCTGTTGTTGAAAGTTGACGATGCGTACGGTTTGTGTGCGTGTATTTCTTGGTGTGCGATTGATTCGTCAAAGACGACAGGTGTTTGAATGCTCAAGATTTCCTCCTCCATGGTACGTAGCATACAACGAAACAGCAGAATCGCAGTTTTATTTGTCGGAAATTCCTTTTCCAAAAGGTGTCAGCTTTAGACCCAGAGCTATCAGGAACTCCACGTTTCGACGTGTTAGCGGTTCGGGAATCGATCGATGACTGACTTGATCGGGACATGCTGACTTACTGATATAACACTTTTTGGCCAATCTGTTATATACAATACCCATCTTTTATTGCGATTTGATGGGCAGTCTCACAGTTATAACTTCTCCGCGAAAATTAACGATGTTCAGGAAACGAAAAAATTAACTGATGCCGATGGTAACTTTGACGTAGTTATTCCCTTGTGCATGATATTGGGCTTCGCTGAAGACTATCGCAAGATCGTCGTTAACGCGAAACACGAGCTGATTCTTACAAGATCAAAAAGTGATTTGAATGCCATCGTTCAAAATCAAGACGAAGACTTTAGAATCGTGATCGATCAGGTGGAATGGTTAGTACCCTACGTGAAGCTCTCGGATCAACGAAAAATCGCACTGTTGAATTTCATTGAGAAAGATACACCAGTCTCCATGAGCTTCCGCAGTTGGGAGTTGTACGAATATCCTTTGCTACCGGCAACCACGAAACACGTTTGGACTGTGAAAACGTCCACCCATTTGGAAAAACCGCGATTTGTCATGCTCGGTTTTCAAACGAATCGAAAAAACAAAGCCGGCAAAAATGCCAGTCATCTTGATCACTGTAACATTACTGACGTCAAGCTCTTCTTGAATTCCGAGTATTATCCGTACGGTAACCTGAACTTGGACATGAGTCACAATCGCTTTGCATTACTGTACTAGATGTACGCAAACTTTCAAGCCACCTATTACGGCAAAGAACCCGAGCCTCTGTTGACGAAGAGCGAATTTCTACAGTACGAACCTTTGATTTTCATCGACTGTTCGAAACAAAACGAGGTTCTGAAATCTGGACCGGTAGATATTCGTATCGAATTTGAGGTGAAGAATAACTTTCCTACCGGTACATCTGCCTACTGCTTGATTTTACATGATCGTATAATTGAATATAACCCGCTGAGTGGTGGGGTGAGAAAATTGGTATAAAAACCTTGAACGTTGTGACAATCGATTCAGTATTTTTTTCACGATGGAGTTCATAGTCGACGTACAAGGATTCAGAAGACCGGGTCCCGGTTTTACACCAAAAGAGTTGGCAGTTGTGTCACTCGACGAAGAGACCAACCCGTCAATTTTTCTCTTCGAACCTCCGTACGATTGGAATTGTTTACTCGCTCCGTTCAAAAGCGAAAATTTGTGGCTGTCACGGAATTATCATGGACTATCCTGGGAAGGTGGTGATTTACCTTTCGAGAAGCTCGACTTCACCATCGAATGTATGTCGCTGCGTGAGGCTTCAACAGTTTACGTAAAAGGTTTGGAGAAGAAAAGTTGGCTGCAGAAACTTCTGGGTAAAAAAGTTGAAGTCGTTGAAATGATGGATTTGGGTTGTCCGTCGTTGCAGAAGTTGAATAAAATGTCGGACACGAATTCAAACTGTACGCATCACGCTATATTACGTCCAAACTGTGCAGCCCAAAACGTATTGTTACTGCGAAATTTTTTACTCAAACACAAAAGACAATCGGTATCTCCTCGAACAGTTATTCATTCTCATTGCCTAAAGCATGGGTGCGATACCGTTGAGTAAGAACACTCATACATTAGCATTACGAATTTCATGTAAAACTGTAATCTTGAGTTGTTTTTTTCGATAAAATATTTTGCATCGTCAATAACAACCGTTTATTCAGAACCTCTGTCCCGCTAGTTAAGAGTTTATTTCAGAACCTTCCAGAATTCAACGTCGCATCGCAATCCGTTGTCCGCAGGCCGCTCGCCGTCAAGTCGAAACTCGTCGGACGATTCCGAGAATTGTTTGTCTCAAATTCAACGTCGCACCGAAATCCTTTGACCGCATGCCGCTCACCGTTGGACGATTCCGAGTATTGTTTTCGTCGGACGATTCCGAGAATTGTTTGTCTCAAATTCAACGTCGCCGTGAGAATCTTCTCGAACCTTCCGGAAGCTCTCGAAACCAGACACACGCCAGGATTCTCGGTCGAACGATCGAGGATCCACGGGGACCGCTCGAACGCCTGAGGATTCACGGAGTGCGCTCGGTAATGCGGTTATCGATCCCCGCTCGATGAGCACGATTTTCCTTACATATATGTATAGGCGGACTGGTCGGCTTGGTGGGTAAAGAAGGTGTTTCTATCCAGAACCGGCCTTGTATATCTACTACCGTGTGTCCATGAGGAAAGTGCGCATAAGGTATGCGCGTGCGTCAAGTCGTTCAAATTTTATTGACTGATAGTTACCGCTTGATTGAGCAGCTGACGCGATACCAATCGCGACTGTCAGAAAATGTCCCTAGGACCCCCCACTACCTGTGGGCTCTGACCATTTTCTGAGAGTTGCTATTGGTATTGCGTCGGCTGCTCAATCAGGCGTTAACTGTTAGTCAGTAAAATTCGAACGACTTGACGCACGCGCATAAGGTGCGCACTTTCCTCATGGACACACGGTATAAGGACCACGCTGAGCAGCACCGATCAGCAGTGTTCCAGTAAAGACCGGACCTGGCTCAATAGACGGACGTTAGGAGCAGTGTCGAGCATAGCGCCGCCTGACTCATTGTCAGATATAGTTGCAAGAGTAGAGCAGCCGAGGTAAAGCACCCGCCTGACTCAAGAGGAGGAGAATAGTATACACGATAATTTCGAGTCAAAGCGACTAAATTCATCAATAGATTAAAAAAAGCGGGAAAAAAGGCAATAATAAATAAGCCAGGACAGCTTCACGTTTGAACCAAATTTATTTTTATGTTATTTCTCTTTTGTATCACTTTTTGTTAGTCAAAACAACGCCATATTATTTTGTAGAATGTATAATTATTATTCGTCGTACATTCGGCGCGTTATAAACTCGGAAAAATAATAGAATCTCGGATAGTTATGGATTCAGCTACGGTGACATCATTGTGTGTGCGTGTGCGTGCGTGCGTGCGGGCGTGGGCGTGTGTGTGTGTGTGTGTTTTTTTTTTTTTTTTTTTAATATAGAGGTTTGGAAAATACTTTTACGTATCATCAGGCTAAATGTTTCGTCCGGTATGTTGGACTCAAGATATTAATACCGACTAAAACCGTCATCTTTCTCTGGCCTCTCAATCCCCGCGGAAACCGCCGTTAGGCATTACTTCACAGGGAGAGGATCTAGCTCTCGCTCTTTCTTCTAATTGTTGAAGTCATTGCTTCTATTTTCTAGGCATAACTGTTTTGGCTCTCTCTTTCCGTGGAGCGCAGGTCTTTGAGCACTTCCGTCACAAATGCGCTGGTCGCATTCCAGGCGTCCTTCGATGTAAGCATCGCACTTACTAATGTCTCAGGTTGAATTCACTGTTCGAGGACAGGTCCCAAGTCATCTCGCAGCATAGTGAAACAGGAGCACACAAAAAACACGTGCTGCGCGTCTTCAGGGACTCCTGGACAGGTTGGACACTCCGGAAAATCATCGTGCTTAAAGCAGTGAAGATATGCTCGAAAGCAGCCGTATCCTGACAACATCTGCGTTAGATAGTCGTTGACCTCACCGTGATTCCGGTTCAGCCAAGCGTCGATCCTTGGAATGAGACGGTGCGTCCACCTACCGTTTATTGCGGCATCCCCCTGCGAATGCCATCGAGCGATGTTATGTTGCCGTTCTTTTGTTCTTAGTTCATCAGGGCTCAGTGTAGTTGACCCCCTTCGTTGGTAAAGGGTCCGTCTTTCCTCCGCTAGGACTTTAATAGGCAGAGCTCCAGCAATAACGCACACCGCATCCTCAAAAACTGTGCGGAAAGCACTGGCGACTCTCAGAGCACTCAAGCGATGTATTGGTGCTGCTTTCCTTCACGATTCTTGGGTTCCTAAGGCATCCGCCCAAATAGGTATCCCATAGGTCAGCACTGATGTGATCACTGATGACAGCAATAACCTCTTACTCTGTTGAAGATATAAATTTGAAAAACTGGTAAATTCGAAAAATTAACGACGGAGCCAGGAATCGAACCTGGTATCTAGCGATGCTTTACCGGAGCTTTACTCCACTAGACCACCTAGCCGCCCTGACTCTGATGTCGTTAATTCCTCTCACCACCAGTTAGTTCAAATTTGTTTTCTTGTGCTGTTGTATGTGTGAATAGAAAGTGTTCTTCCTCTAGAGCACAACTGTAAGAATGTCTGTAAGTGTGTTTACATTTTGGAATCTTACTAGACGGTCATTGACTGTCTTACGGGCTTCGCATCAGAAGCGTAAGATTCCAAACTGTAAACACACTTACAGACATTCTTACAGTTGTGCTCTAGAGGAAGAACAACCTCTTACTCTGCTTCGGACCTCCAACATTCGGCATCAACCGTGATAAGCTTGTTCTCACGACTGATGCTTTGGAACTCACGTGTTCTACTTGCTGCTTGAAGTTGAGTCGGGCATCAAGCATCACTCCCAGGTACTGGATGTACGGTTGCGATGTGATTTCTTGCTCTCCAACTTCCAAACTGATCATTTCCACTGTTTTTCTACTGGTGATGAGCACTGCTTCGGTCTTGTGTTTGGCTAGTTGCAACTTCACCGTGTCCATCCATTGGTTTATTCGTCTGAACGTGATGTCGAATGCCAGGTTTATTTCCTCAAAGTGCTTAGCGACGATCACCACAGCTACGTCATCTGCATATGCCACCAGCTCGACATTCGTTGGTAATGTCAGTCTCAGTAGGCCATCATACATAATGTTCCGTAACAAAAGTCCCAGAACTGAGCCCTATGGTACACCTCCAGCAATATCATACTGCTTTGGGCCATTCTCCGTGTCATATTTCAGGACCCTATTTCCAAAGTAGCTAGCTACTATCCTGCGCAGGTATCCCGGTACGTTCTTCTTTTCGAGGGCCCGCATGATGCAGTCCCAGTTAGCGGAGTTGAAGGCTTTCTTGATGTCAAGTGTAGCCACGAAGCAGTACTTCTTCGTACCTCCTTTCCATCTTTTCCCTCCGATCGCATCCCTGGCTCTGTTGGCGGCAAGATTGATAGCGTCTAGGGTTGATCGTCCTTTTCGGAATCCACATTGGTTAGGCGCCAGGAGAGGCTCGACCACTGCTTCGATTCTCTGGTGGATTATGCGTTCTAGTATCTTACCTGCTGTGTCCAACATGCAGAGTGGTCGGTAAGATGACGGTTCATCTGGTGGCTTCTTCCCTTTAGGAAGCAGTACAAGTCGTTGTTGCTTTCACTTTCTGGGGTAGGTTCCTTCATCAAGGCATGCATTGTAAGTGTCTAGGAATAATGCTGGCGCTGCTTTGATAGCTGTTTTCAGCGCTATATTTGGGATTTCGTCCAATTCCGGCGCTTTGTTATTCCCAACACGATTACAGGCTTCCATCAGTTTTTTATAAGTGACAGGTGGAATGTCTTCTTCCTCACACTGCACTAGTGGATAGCTAAACTCACGTTGTTTCTGCTAAACGCAGAAACGATCCTCTGTAAGAGTATCGGGCATGTAGGTGACGGTATTGGCTGGCGTTTCAGGTGGGAAATTACCACTTTATACGGTCTTCCCCATGGGTCCTTTTCCACTTCGTCGATGAGCTCCTTCCAGCAATGTCTCTTGCTGTCTTTGATGGCCTTGTTAAAATTCCGACGTGCCTTTTTGTACTCTGCAACCAGCTTTGCAGAGCTAGGTCGTCGATAGGCACGCTGGGATAGTCTTCTTTTTTTGAGACACTCTGAGTGAAGAACGCTAATGGTGTCGTTCCACCAGTGCATCGAAGGTCTTTGATTCATGCCACGTTTCCGAGGCATGGTAGCGTCGCAAGCCTGGGAAATTCTTCTCATTAGTTCCTTCGTCTTCAGCACTCCTCAGCACTTCCAGTGGTGATCGGGTCGCTGTCTAAGGCCACTACCAAGGCACCTGAGTCAAAAGATTTCACTTTCCACCTAACTGTGTTGGTTTGCCTATTTGCTCTTCTGGGATTCTGGCCAGTCGATATTTCCTAGAGTATTGACCTATGGTCGCTGGCTGTATAGGTGTCCATTACTTTCCAAGAATAGCTTCCTCTAGTTAAACTGCTGCTAATAAATGTAAGATCGACAATTGAGCTTGCTTCTCCTTTAGTGTACGTTGGTGTATCTCCGATGTTGAGTAGGACCACATCAAGTGTAGCCATAGCCTCGAGTAGTGCTTTTCCCCGTGCATCAGTGACCTTGCTTCCCCAGTCTGCCGCCCAGGAATTGAAATCGCCGGCTATTGCTACGGGAGAGTACTGTCTCGCATCTTCCGTTAGTCGATCAAGGAAATCTGCATATTGTTCAGCCGTGAGACTAGGCGGTGCATAGCAACTGTAGAAACAAATACCGTCCACCCATGCTGCTACAAAACCAGCTTCTCCATTATTGACCGCACTCTGGAATGGAAATTTTTCACAAGACCAGATGACAGCCTTTGCGGTGCTGTCCGATTCCCAAGGTTGGGTGCTCAGGTGCTCGTATGGCTCTGCTATAAGTACTAGATCTAGCTTTCGTTCGCGCATAGTCTGCGTGGGCAAGTCGTGCGCAGCCTCACAGTGATTGAGGTTTAGCTGTAATATCTTCATGCTCGTCTGTTTTGTATCTTTAGATGTGCCTCTTTGAATACCGGGCATCTACTAGTGCCGGCATGGTGGGCGGTATTCTCTATGCCGTGATGTTCAGCACATAGTGCACATCTAGCTGAGTTCTTAACAATCAGCTACTTTGTGACCATCTTGTCCGCATTTAATGCAGTTTTGACCTGTCTGCTTTGCTGTTACATTGGGCCCCAACATGCCAGAAGTGGCACCATTTGTAGCATTGCGTGGGTCTCTTTACTGACCTCACTCAGCAATTGACCCAACCAATCCTGATCTTGCCATGCTCGCCAAGTACCTTCTGAGGTGTTGGTACTGCCAGTGTTACTAAGGCAGTTTGAGTACCTCTATAGGCCTTACGGATCTTGATTGCCGCAAGTGGTATCTCGCAGTTCTCTCTACCTATCTTTTGCAAGGCTGTCTGTATGTCCTCCCTTGTCGTAGTGTCGTCCAGGTCCCGGATATCAAGATCGTCTCGAGGCCCCTGCCTTATAACTTTGGCGTCCTGTTTTAGGACCCCTTCAATAGCCCTCTGCAAGGCCTGGCCTTTGTCGGTGCTCTTCTTTGAACGCGTGATAAGCACGTCTCCAGTCCTGGTCCTGTTGATCTTCTCTACCGTGGAACAGACCTCGTCACCATGAACTTCCTTTTTGATCCGGCGGAGTATCTCGGTATACTTATCCTTTTCAACTGGACGGATGATCAGTGCATCAGGTCGGGTGAATTTCCGCGGTGTTCTCGGCATATACACCGGCGGGTCCTCCTTTGGTGGTCGCTAGGTGTGCTGCTTTGGAGCCTGTTCCTTGTTTTGTTTCTTCTTGACCTTCCTTGTTTGGACTACTTGCCACGCAAACGCCTTTTTTTCTAGTTTCGGAGCCAATTTATGACCATCCAACATGATGTTATATTTAACGACCACCATATGTCGAGGATAACGAAATAATGGAGTTGCCGTCCGTCGTTGTCTTCTATTGCTCCGAAGGGCTGCTGTATTAAAAAAAAGAGGAACGAAGATTGAGTAAAACAAGCAAGCCCGGAATTGAATTGACGTGTCGATCAAATATTTAAAATATTGAATCTCTTTCAAAAGTTCTGTCAGTTGAAGTTTCCAGTTTTGTCTTGTTAATAAACGGTGGTTCAAAATGCGTTCCACACGCCAAACACGTAGTTTGAGAGTGTCATCCGGTCTTTCTCTAACATATATATGAGGTATTCCATACCATTTCGACCTGGGTCTGACCCTCGACCCCTCAAATCTGGTTCCCGATTTTTCCTATCATTACTCTCACTCTATCAAGCAATTACAATTTTTTTCAGATTTTTCAAAATAAATTTGAGCGCGTCATGAATTTAAAATTTTTTTTTTTTGGAACACCTTGCTGGCCGTAATCGAAAAATCTGAAAAAATTCCCAAAAATACAGTGTCAGATATAAAAAATATTGGTGCAAAATTCATAATGCTATGCTCGATTTATCTTACCTGGCATCGTCATCGATTCTGTCGAAGTGGTTCGAGGAACAAACTCGGGAATGGGGAAACATATCAGCAGCTAATGAGCGCTAAATCCCTATTTTAATCCGAATCAATTTTTCTGAGGTGGTCAACTTATGATTAGAATACTTTAATTTTCTGTCTCCAGTTTTCGTCAAATCGGTCAAGTCATTCACCTGGATTCGTGCTTACAAAAAACTCGTCCTCGCACAAATACACATATACATCCGTTTGTGCAAATACCTGCAATCGATTTCATGGATGATTAAACATATTTCCTATTAGGTTGTTTTCGATTTTTTTGTCAATCGAACCTTACGCAGGAATTAGTTGGTCTTTAGGAAGTAATTAGGTGCCCTATTTAAAAATTAGGTGCTCGATTCTGTTACCGATAAAAAAGAATTTACACTCTGAGCTGCTGATGCATGTCATACTAACAGCGCAGGATCTAAAAACGCGGAATATTGGCTCTGGAAAAAATTGTTATTTATTTAAGAGCCTTTAAATACCAGCGCGTAACAATTTTTGATTTTCAATCCTTAGTAAATAATAAAAAAAAATCCTTCAAATTCATCGCAGTGAATTTTTTTTACGGCAAAATGTTTAGCGAATTAAGAGCTAACAGGATATGTATGATTTGATTTTTGACCTACTGCCCCCGAAACACCCCCTGTTCCGATTTGTTTCCGATCATCAAAAAACTAACTTGAAAATTCAACGCAGTGAATTCTTTTTTACAAGTCGCACAACATGCTAGTACTCATCATTTTGAATATCTTTTTTCTCTCCTACCATCGCGATTGGGCGTGGATACATCTATAGGGGTTGTTTCCACGACATTGTATCCAACGTATATCAAGAGCTCCTAATTACGTCCTCATTCTCACGTGGCCAAAATTATTGACAAAATTTTTTTACTCTTGGGGGGAGGAGGGGCAAGCTTTCCGGTAAGCTGGTCCCCCCATTTTCCAAAATTGATTTTCTCGTAACAGGAACAAGTTTAAAAATCGCGGTTTGAGGCATTGCAGAGCTCGTAAATAACTCTTTAATCTATGATTTTTTCAAATTTTTTTGAGTAAGTGGGAGAGGCCAGCTTTACGGAGGTATAATGTTTCTATTGTTCTCAAAATAAGCGGGATTCTGAACTCCATCTGTTTCGTGGGGCGCGTCCTCTTTAATAAAAATGAGGCCGCGTATTTTTTAATTTGGTCACGATTTCCAACTCTAGAAAACAAGGATCTAGGGAATAGGAATAAATGAAATAAACACGTATTTTGAGCCATCAGTTCTATGTTTTATTATGGTTCAGAGAGAAAAATCTTTGAGGTATGAACCTCAGAGAAAAAACCCCTCGCAAATGTTGAATTTACAATGTGTATAGGATATTTATCATATGAAATATATTTCGCACAATGAATTATTTCGGAGGTGAAATCTACGATTATGAGACATTATATATATGTATATATATATGTGTGTGTGGTTGTATTGGTTGCTGGTTTCGTTTGAAACATCCGAATTGAATCTCTATATTTATATATAGTTGCGCTGGGCGTCTTGACAGTTTCGTGCAGTATAATCGTGGTAAATGAAGTCGCTGGCGACTTCGTATAAGCATTGCGCTTGTGCTCAGGTATCACCGCTTGATTCGGTGTACCGGAAGGATTACCTTGTGTGAATCCAAGTATGTACAAGCAATCGGTAGATTACTTGCGTCAAGCATTGCGCTTGCTCATTGGTACAACCGGGCTGCGCCGCGCCGGTGTGCTTGGCGGGACGTACCGCGCTTGTTGTTAGTGTACTCGTACTTACGAGGTTATTCCGGCTCCCCAGCATGCAACAATCAGGAAGGATTTGAAGATACAAGATACCACAAGATCCGAGTACCGATCGAATCGCAGTGAGACCCCTTAGATTTATCCATCTCTCCGGAAACGCACAGAGAAAAGAAAACCAAAAAGAATGAACGACTGACCCCGAGTCGCTCGACTACTTGACTGACGCGGCCGGGCCCGCGCTATTCCCTCCTCCTTCATGCTCGTCTAAACACATGCAAGACAAAACAGAGAGAGTCTTCAAACGGCTCATAAGAGCGCGCAGTTTATCTTATAAGTCTAAGGCCGCGCGACGCATGTGTTCGTATACACGCGCGAGCGACCATTCGTGCCTGGGCACCTCTGATTATTCGTTCGACCGCACACTATCCATATCTGACCCTCAAATTTCTGTACTCCTAAAGGCAACAGAAATGTTCAAGGATTTACAAAAATTAAATTTTTCAAAAAATCAAAAATGTTAATACATATCAGAAAAAATCATTTTCATGGCGATTTATAAAAATTTGGATGTTTTACTCTAGGTCAAGAAATCAGGACCTATACGGAGGTGCCCGTTCATGCTGGAACTCGGATTGGAAAATTAGAATTTTTTTGTTCAAACACCCATTTTGCACAACCTAATAAACGCAGAAGGATGGGGGTTTGGAAATAGATTAGGGATGGAATGAACCATTCAATCCACGATTTTCAAAACCATCTCTTGAAATTGAATATTGTTTCAAAGCCGCTAAAAAAACGATTTTTTATCTCTAATTTTGAAATTATAAGTTTGGAAATCATTTCATCTTGTAGGAAATTTCGTAGCAAACAAGAAACGTGTACATTTTTATGCTTACAGCCCTTATTTTGGAATTATTTCAATCAAACTGATTGGAAAACTTTAGTTTTGTACTAGTGGAATTTATTTAATAACTTGCCGTCGGATTCAGCCCAGCGCACATCAATATTCTCAAATTTTATATTTTTTGGGAAATATTCAACACAACAAACAAACAATGAGTTCTCCGATTTGGTCAAATCATTAGTAAGAAGCTGCTTGGATGACTGGTCTGAAACACACTTTAATCTGTCAAAAAACGTTTTAAAAGTTATGAAAATTGAGTTTGAGATTTACAACTTTTTACCTAAGCTTCAAATGATCATTCGAAGAAACCAAAATATGGATATTGAGATACCTTCATTATTTCGAAATTAAATAATTTAAAACTGTCTAAAAATTGAATATTTTTCACAGCAGTTTTCTGTGTGAAAAGTCACCCAAAAAAAAAAAAAAAAACACAAGGCGGGTGACTCTACGTTAGCAACCGTACGTAAACAACAATTGCAATTGATAGAAAATGGGGCACCTAATTTTTTAATAGTATACCCAATCAGAACCTAAAGGGCACCCAATTCCTGAGTAGACCAATTTTTTTCTACCGTCATTATTTAACGATTTTTCGAAGTGGATATATATTTTTTAAGATAATGAATTCGGGCACTTAATTTTTGAATAGGACACCTAATTAGCATCTAAAGAGCACCTAATTCTTGCGTAAAGCAATTTTTGCCATAGCCAATATTCCGCGTTTTTAGAATATGCGCCGCCAGCATGACATTTCGTCAGCAGCTCAGAATGAAAATTCTTTTTCATCGGTAACGGAATCGAGCACCTAATTTTTAAGAGTGAAAATTCTTTTCTTATAGGTAACGAATCGAGCACCTATTTTTTTATTACGGCAAATAATTAGCACCTAAAGAGCACCTAATTATTGTATCTGTAATGCTCGATTTTTCCAACATGGTTCTGCTAACATTACAGACGTGAGCTATATTTCGCGTTAGGTCTGTTCATCATTAACTGTTTATCTAATCAACCGATTTAGCTATCGATATAGAAATGATAAGTTGAAAGGGTCGATTAATCAATTCGTTGAAAAAAACTATTAATTCAAAGTACCAATCAATCAATTAATTGAAATTTTGATTAAACTCACGAGTGTGAATTTTCAGAACTTGTTCTAGAGGAATCAGATAATGATTTACATGATTTTATTATTGCAGTATCCGGTCAGAAAACAACGAATACAAAAGCTACCGTCCAAAAGTTGAACGCTGTCAGTGTATCAAAACTTGCTAATGAGCCTGAGATCAGATTGGATCAAGTTCACAAAATCAACAGTTTAAATAAACTACCGAGTTCCAAGACAGTTGATGCAGAATGTAAGCAAGACATGGAGCAAAAAGAATCTGAGGTATTTCCACTTTTTATACACCTGCATATAGCAATTAGTTGTCAGAAAGTAACTCCTCCGTTGATTCCAAACAAATGAAAACTGTCTATGTCTACGCAAAAAACTTTTTGGGCAGATGATCAATCATGTCTTCATTATGAAGGATGGCTGTTTAAAAATCGATACATTTTATTAATTTTCTTTACGAGTTAGTCGCACATTGAGTACTCGTTAAATTATTATAATTTTAAGCTAAAACGATCTCATTCAATATAAAAAAAATAAAAAATACTAAAATTATAATTAAAATTTCAGCTGTCGATGCTGAGTCGATTTCAAGTCGCTTCAAAATTGTTAAAAACTCAATACGGTCGTTGAGTTCCAAACTACGATGGCTGGTTTCATTTCGAAGACTATAGTCTACAAATTTGAAAAAATGATCTTGACCTTGTAGTATTCGTGTTTTTGTAGGATCTTGGAAATGTAGGTCATTAATTTAACAAGTTTTTGCTGTCAACGTTTCGACTTTGATTGTAGTCATCCTCAGGATAATTTAATGCATCTATTGAAAACATCTGATTGTAATACATTGTTGGTACCGGGTCGGAACAACATTATGATATATAATAAGAAATTAGAATAATAATAAAATTAACAATGAACTATGTATATAGAAACAAAGGGACACTAACCTTATATAAAGTAGTCAAATGTTATAAACAGTGTGAAGTAATTTGATAAAATAATAACGCAGTTATGATTTTTATTGTCACTTTTTTCTCACTTTCTTTATGTCCTGTCTCTATATTTTATTGATAGTTAAAAGGCGATCTGGTCAAAAGGCAACTACTCTGTCTAAAGATCGTTACTGAGAGGGGTTGGAGACAGTGGGTGGGTGGAATATAAACCCTTTGCTTGTGGAGAATGAGTGTGGATGAAAAGAAGAAAGTAAACAAATATGTATATAAACGTGTGAGCTAAGTGGGAGGTCGTTCACATCACACAAATAAGAAGGTCGTACGAATACCTTGTTGATGATTAAAATATAAACAATCAATTTTTCAAATACAATAACATTCTGTTATAAATATTGACGACAGAAAGTTGAAGGATATGAGTAAATAAAATAAACCGTTTCTTACGCCGATTGAACCATAGATAAGAAAGAGGAGTGATTAGATGTGTAACCGTGTGAGATAATTGAGAAGGTCGTTCTTAACTATATGATGAAGAGGTCGTTGAACTGCCTAAGCCTTCATATCCTTGATTAATTTAATATAAATTTCGCTTAAATTTTCAATGTCTTGTCTAAGATTGACAAAATTGGTATGATTGGCGATGTTACACATTTCTAACACTAGTCTATTATAATATCGAGGTTCTTTATGTAATATCTTAGCATTATCAAAGTCAAAATGGTCGCTTAAGGACATTGCATGTTTTGTTAAAGCCGTATAGTGGTCGTCTGAATCTTTGAAGTTGTTTTTAAGTTCATTGATTCTTACATTTAAGCAACGGCTAGTTTGTCCAATGTATGGCTTTTTGCAATCTTTGCAACAGATTTTATATACTAAGTTTGATTGTTTTTCCAGTGGTAATTTATCTTTCCCTGTATCAAAAAACAAGCTTAAGTCGTTGACATTTTTTCCTACAAATTGTACGTTGTATTTTTTAAACGTTCTGTTTAGTGATTCAAACAAACCTTTAACGTATGGGATAGAAATGAAGGTTAAGTTGTCTTTATCTGTTGGGTTTAAGGAGTTATTGTTGTCTTGTTCACAGATTTTTTTGTACCTTTGATTGGTGATTCTATGTAAAAGGCCCGGCGGATAACCATTCCTAATTAAGACATCTTTGATTAATTTGAGATTTTTTTCGTGATAACAACTGTTGGCTAATCTTATTCCCCTATCAACTAGATTAATTATTGTGCCGATTTTGTACGATCTGGGATAATGTGAATAGAAGTTCAAATATCGTTCGGACCACGTGATTTTATGGAACCAATCGGTTTCAATGATGTACGAGTTGTTGATCATTGTTACATCCAAGAAGTTGATTTTGTTATTAAGTTCAATTTCTATTGTGAATTGTAATCTTGGATGAAAGCTGTTGAAGATTTTCAATAGTTGTGGGATGTAATCTTTAGGAACTGCTGTTAATATGTCATCCACATATCTAAGGTAAAACGGTAACGAGAACGGCAGTTTTTTTGTGCAGTGGTCTTCAAGTTCATCCATGACCATGTCTGCTAGTATTGGGAATAAGGGAGAGCCCACTGGTAATCCAAAAATTTGAGAAAATATCTTATCGTCGAATTTGAAAATAGAAGCATCGAAACATATGTTTAAAGCTAAAAGAAATTGTTCAAGTGGTACAGGGATGTTCGGTGATAGTTCACGCCAACGTTTTTTTATCAAATCAATAACCAAGTTCAACGGTATATTAGTGTAGAGTGATATTACATCTAGGGACACCAAACTGTAATTTGGTGGTAATTTGAATCCCTTGATGGAGTTGACCATATTAAAGCTGTTTATTACATGTGAAGGTGGTCTTTTTAGGCCCATTTTTATCCATGAGTTTAAAGTTTTGGATAATTTGTAAGTTGGACTATCTAAAAAAGACACTATAACTCTCACCGGGACATCAATTTTGTGAATTTTAGGTAAGCCATAAGCTCTAGGTGGCACACTGTTGTTGGTATAGATACTACGTTTGACTTGTCTGGTGATTAAATTTTTTTGTTGTTGTACGTGTTTTCCTCTGATAGTTGTTGTGACATTTTTGTTCGGTAGTCATTACGAGTAATACAAACGGTTGCGTTACCTTTGTCAGCTTTTAAGACCAACAGACCAGGGTGAGAAGCTCGGAAGTCTTTAATAGCGTTGAGTGCTTTGGTGTTGAATTTACCTGTTATTCGTGGATTGTGTTTAAAGTTGGAAATTTTATTAGAAAAATCAATTCTAGCTCGATTGCGTGACATCAAAGAAATTTTATGAGCGTAAGATTCAAAATCAGCTATGAGATTAGATGTAGGTATTGCATTGATTTTTATGGAAATTCCATGTTTTGGTCCCAAACTTATAGTTTCAATAACTTGTGGAGGTATAGTGACATTCGTTAAGTTTACGAACCATTTTGATTTGTCAGAGCTGTTTAGTTTTCTTTCTGAGTTTGATTTTGACTGTAAGAGATTTTTCAACTTTTTAATGTTAGAAGCTTTCATTCTTTGGAATTGTTTTTCTAAGCTGCGATTTTGTGAACTATAGAACTCATTGATCATGTCTAACGGTAATTTTTTTCCTCTAATTGTTTTATCTAGGTTGTCAAGTGTTCTTTGTGTTTTAATGATAGTGGAGTGAGTGTCGCTTATTTCTAGATTTAAAATACTTAATTGAAAACTACGTAGATTGCATTTGAATTTATGTTTATAAATAGATGAAATGAAACCTAACCTAATAGGATTAAATTTTGAGAATTTCAAATGTGTAGGCAACAGGTCTTTTTTCTTACACGTAGGTAAAAAGATCCTTCTATTCTTCATTTCTATCAGTTTCTTTGAAGTGGACATCCATCTTCTGAGTAATTTCGTCGTGGTAACGCCATGAATCAAAGAAATGTTATGAACAAAGCCCATCTTTCTCTGTGGCAACTACTTTTGACCAGATCGCCTTTTAACTATCAATAAAACATGGAGACAGGAGATAAAGAATGTAAGAAAAACGTGACAATAAACATTATAACTGCGTTATTATTTCATCAAATTACTTCTCACTGTTTATAAAATTTGACTACTTTATATAAGGTTAGTGTCCCTTTGTTTCTATATACACAGTTCATTGTTAAATTTATTATTATTGTAATTTCTTATTATATATCATAATGTTGTTCCGACCCGGTACCAACAATGTATTACAATCAGATGTTTTCAATAGATGCATTAAATTATCCTGAGGATGACTCCAATCAGAGTCGAAACGTTAACAGCAAAAACTTGTTGTTAAATTAATGACCTACATTTCCAAGATCCTACAACAACACGTATAGTCTACAAATTCACTGAAACATTTTTTTTTTCTTTAGATGGATTGGCATCGTGGAAAAATTAGTCTTACAACATTGCATCGATTTTCATTACACTGATCAACAGTGATTTTGTTGTCTTTGATATTTGAGTTGGTCTTAGGAAGATTTGATGTCAACGACCTTAGGAGTAGGCGTATTTTTTCGAAATTGGCTCTAGTTATTTATTTTATCGATATTTTCATGTATGACTCAAAAACGCGATACTTAGATGAAAAAGTCAAATTTTTTAAATATCTCAAGTTAAAAAAAAATAGTATCATTGGCTTTAGTTATGCTTAATTTATTCAGACAAAAGTGAAATAAATATATAATATATGACACTTTTCAGGTACTTCTCTTATACAGTGTTAGGCCCTACTGATTACTTTGTGCAATTAATTACATCGAAATTACTAATTGCATTGGTAATTTGTTATTGTGAGAAAAATCAATGCTAATATATTTGTAATCAGAAAAAAAACTATTCTAATTACATTTAGGATGTGTAATTAGAAGAAAAATCGATACTAATGTTACTTCCGTGGACGTCGTTTATTCCCGAGCGGTAAGGAACAAACGGGTTCGCCTTCGCCTTTACATCCGGGGACAACCAGAACTTGGGATAGGGTTGAATAACGGTTGGGATGTTTGAGCTATCAACTATATATTAGTTTCAAGAATTTGTGGAATAGTTTAAACGCAGTGTGTAGTTCACAATATCGGGAAGAAAAGGTATACGTGAGGTTGTTGAGTGTTGAAATAGACTTAATCGTGTCGAACGTTGGAATAGGAACAATACTGAGGTAAGAGCAAAGTAGACGGAAGGTGCGCAAATGTTGGGGAATAGAAGTAGCAGAGTCGACAAAAAGCGAGTGGCATAAGTCAGAATAGAAATTGGAGGACAAGAATGAGATGATGATAAGGATCGTGGGAGGGTGATGAGATGAGGGTGACGTGTGGCGATATGCCGGACGTAACAATAATTACATTTCTAATTTGTAATTAGAAGCAAAATCGTTGTTATTTGCATTTGTAATTTGTAATTAGAAAGGAAGTCGATATCAATTACATTTGTAATTTTTAATTCGAACAAAAGCGAGAGTAATTATATTTGCGATTAGAAGAAAAATCGATACTAATTATATTTGTAATTTGTAATTAGAATATAATGAATTAAAAAAAAAACGCCCAACACTGCTCTCTAAGATTTTTGGGAACTATGTCTCTGTAGAGTCCAGCTATATCAAGCTGGAACTGCCTCATTCGAAAACCGATAAATCTCCTACGGAATAATTATGGTTTAATTAATGTCTAATTAAATGCTCTATTTTCGAATTAAATCCTCTCCATTTATTTTAAAAAACCTGTGGTGGTACCAGCTCTAGATAAACCTGAGATTGGATTTGCGAAATTCAAGATTGCAGACGAAATTTTACAAAACCAACCGATATATGCCAAATTTGATACACGGGGGTTATCGGGACCGCTGATTGCGAATCTGACGTTACATTTGCGAAATTCGAGATGGTGGATCCAAGATGGCGGACAAAATTTTAAAAAATGAACCGATTTATGCGATATTTTATATGCGGGGGTTTTTGGAGTCGCTAATTACAAATCTGACATGAAATTAGCAACATTCAAGATGTTGGATCCAAGATAGCACCTATTATTTTCAAAGTCCTAAATAAAAAATGAAATATGGCGCTTACTCTCCCTCTCAGCGTGACCCAGAACTAACGACGTGGACGTGGGAAGAAACTAGGTTTTTGTTTGGTTTTTTTTTAAATATTTTTTTTCTTGTTTTTTTTTTATTTCTGTAATTTTTTTGTTTTGTTATGATTTCTCATTTTTCCACTTAAATGGAAAAAACGTAAAGAAAAGACAAAGTTCTGTGCGACAATAGCTCTAGTTGTAAGTATTCAAGAGTTAGTTTTTGATTGCGGGTTCGTATTCACCACCTAGTGGTGGAATATGGAATCATTCGTCATTTGCCTTGTGTTTTGCCAATTATATTATTTACGTACTCAGCGCACCGTAAAACATGGGTATGTCAAATTTGATTATTGAGTTTTGGGGTTAACCAAAATTGAATTTTTTTTTTTTTAGAAAAAATCGGCCTATCAAAAAATTTGAAAAAAATATGTATAATAGTACTAGGCATAGAAAAGACTTATAAATTTTCAGAGCTCTAGCTCTATCCGTTTACCAATAGCCGATTTTTTCAGAAGATATTGATTTTTTTTAATTGATTGTTTATAAGCATCAAAAAAACTAGCCAGTGGCGTAATTCTTCATAATAGTTACATTATTTACCAACCTAAGTCTAAAAAATGCCTTAGTACCTACAGGTTAAAGCCACGAAACATCGAAGAAATAAAAAAAAACGAAAATAAAATAGGTAGGAAGTATACTCCTAGTACCCCTCAAAGGGTTCAAGGCTCTTGGTATACTGCCCGTGCGAATTAAATGCTCCACCTCCAAGAGGGGGAAACCACCCCTAAACTCGAAAATCATTGTAAAATTGATTGTTTAATACTATTACGACTTTCAGTTATAGCTGAGAGCTCAAGAAACGAGGAGATATTTTTCAGTATTTTGGGTATTATAAAGTTTTAGGTTGTTTAATATGCCGCAAATGCAAACGGCTCATGTTTACCTGTTGTGAAGCACAAAAAAAACAGAGTATGATTTCAGGGTAATGGCTTCCATCGCTTTACAGCACATGCTGTGAATCTATGTCGACGTATTTTCGTTTAATGTGCACACCACAGAATAAAAGTTATAAAATAGCAGTTTTGGTTATTTGGAAAAATCTTTCGATTGAAATATTTCTTGGGATGTGCGGTGCCGTGGTAGCCAAAATCACGGCCGCCTCCACACAATTCTCAGTCTATTGAAATTATACACGCGGTGTGTACAAATAGGTATTCTTCTACGATTCTCTGATATAACTGTTGAATAAATAAAATTGATTCTTTCCTATTAATGAAATTTAGTATTTTCAATGTGTAATATTAGCAATTGATGTGGAGTAAAATTGGTGAGTTTTTGACACATAATGAAATTTAATACAGGTTATTCGAATGAATTCGCTTCTAGCGTTTAGGCATTGACAAGTTCATTGTGCTAAAATTATTGAAGTACCCTTCGTTCACCTGCATTTTTATAATCATTAATAAATGATATGTTATTATTAACATATTTAATATAAGTTATCACTGATTCATGATTCTGATTCGTGAATGGATTCGATTCAATGGATCAGGGGGATTACGTCGGGAATAAACCGAGTTAACGTAGAGTGAAATATGGTTAGGATGACGGTGACTGATTTATACAGGTGGAATATATTATTGCAACAAATTTATGAGAGACGAACAGTTTTCAATAATGTTGACACCTATTCAAATAGCACTCCATATTGATGCACCGAAATAAAGTTACGGACAAAACCAGAAATCACTCCATGTCAATTATTCTCGGAGATCATGAATTGAATAGGGGTTTCATGATTTCTGATGGCGTCAAAATAGTAAACTATTCTGACGCTTGTGATTTTGGAAATTCTTCTGTTATCCGAGACAATTCAACAATTCATTGGTTTAGAGAAATTTAAAAATTAATATAGAATTACTTTAAAATTTGAATGGATTCTCTGGAACACAGCCTTTTAAACTGTACAGCAGAGAGCCTATGATTGTGAAATTAATTTAACGCACCTAGGAATCCTGTAACTTGTTCCGTGAAAGAGGTATACCGATTTTTTGGGTTCGGGAGTGGTTTCCCCCTAGGACTTGGCTTTCAAAAAATGTTTTCAACATGGATTCCTAGAGTCTTTAATAAACTTTTAATTTTGGCGCGAACAGTTTTTAAAAATTTCTCTTCGTTTTTAGCGTGGGGGTTCCAGGTTTATCTCGAGTTGGCACCGCCACTGGACTTTTTTAAAAAACGTGGAACAATTAATTTGAAGATAAGGCACTTAATGAGCTTTTAATTAGTCTCTAATTCCGACCTCAACATTTTTTCGAAATTAGTCTCCGCGTCCGTTGTTTTTGGCGTTTCGGTTCCAGCTTGATATAGCTGTAATCTCGTCCGTTAAGCTGGTTATGCCAATATAGCATAACAAGTAGATACAAATCGGAAAGTTAGTCGCTAATTAAACGCTGTTTAATTTATATTTACTACATCACTTGTGTTTTCCAGTGGCTCTGTAACTTTGATATGCCGCGTGTCAAATATTACCACATTTTATATTAAACATTGAAACGTTTTTTTCATTAATTCAAAGGAAGATGTCAATTTTACCCATTAGTATGCACCACACGCATTTTTCGAACAAAAATCTGGATTTCTCTACGTTCTACTGAAAACATACTAAAGTTTAATGTATTTTTACCGTTTATTCATACAGATGGTCTCTCAGTGTAAGTACTGTTTGATCGGCTATGTCGATAAAATTAAAAATTTTTGACCGTCACGTGATCAGTTTGCTTGTTCGACGTCAGGGGCGGAACATTCGGGGAGGGGGTGATTTCAGGCAAGTGGAACTAACATCTATTAGCACCGACTAATCAGTGAATAATTCACGCGTGGATAAAATTTTGAATTTCTGGTCGTCGTGTGAACAGTTTGATTTTTCGAGGCTGGGGGTGAAATATTCGGGGAGGGCTGGTTCCTGGAAAGTGGGACTAACGTCTATTCGCAGCGATTAATCAACGAATAATTTAAGCGTGGATATATCAACAAATTTACGTACGTACAAAAAGTTTTGCGTATTGGATTGGTTGCGGGTGGTAGAACATCAGGGGTAAATGTGGTTTTAGGGAGACAAAACTGATCGCAATTAACAGCACAGCTATTAATTAGCGAATAAAGCTTGCGTTGGATTTTTTTGAATTCAGCTTAACCTGCGCTCTTTTCACTACGTGGCGATGCTACCTTAATAGTAAACTGGATCTGTCGCGGTTTTTTCAAAAAGGGGTGAAGCGAAACATTTTTTTCTGTAGTTAAAAAGCGTTTAATTAACAACTAATTTTCCAATTTATATGTACCTGTTATGCTATATTGGCATAACCAGCTTAACGGAGGTGCAGTAATCTGCCATCATGTGACTATCACATCGACCCTGATATCGTTTGTCCTTCCGTTATCTACCTTCCGTTTTTTATTTGCAAAACTTACAGAAACTACCCCCTCCCCCCCTACAATACTACAATAACATATAAACTAGAGCCAATCTTATATTACCATGATTTTATTAGTAAATTCTACGTTCTCAAAAACACTAAAATTCATGGAAAAAACAGCGGCGGCTAAAATTTTTTTTTTATTTTGTTGAACTGTGTTATGATCAACAAATACCGAAACATACAATAGAACGTCGATTATCCCAACATCGATTACATAGGTCGAAAAAAAAATTCAATTAATATTTAAATAAATAAATTATGATTCTACACATCGAATAATCACCAAAATCTTCATTTATGACTTAAAAAGTTTGCTTTTGTCTTTTTTACATTGATGTAAATAACACTGGTCAACAGGAATTTTGAGTCTGGGTTCTAGATGTCTAATTTCTTCGACCCAACTAATAAAAGACGAAATAGTTTTATTATATAGTTTGCTTTTGTATAATATAAACCAGAACAATATTTCAGAGTTTAGGAAAAATTACCTATTTTCTCAAACATTTATTGTAAATAACAAATGAACAAACTTCAGCTTCGCACTTAAATCACTTTAATTGAAATATTTAAATGCGAAACTGAATTTTGTTCAATTGTTCAATATTCAAAATGTAAAACCCAAAATATCGTTTCGGTTTTCTATAGAAGCAAACATTTTCTAATGGAACTATTTATTCTTCTATAAGTTATGTGGAAGAAGTCAAAATTTTACATTTAGAATCCAGACTCTTTCATGTTAATTGGTGTTATCGGCATGATGGCTTGGCTTATCCCGTTTTTCGAAGTGATTAGTTATTCGAACATATGGATTTTTCATTCGGTTTAGGCTGTCGGTGAAAGTTAGAACGTTGGAAAATTGGAATAGGCAAACTGACACCTTACATCTTGTAATGTAATGATTTCCGATATACCCGACGTACACGCTCGCTTGCGTTTACCATCCAGTCTTCACTCTTCTGTTTCATTTCTTCACGTCACAAAGCCGTAAAAGAACGCGCCCCGGCATTGAATTTTACATTTTATTTCTTAATTTACGTTCTTAACTTTGAAGCCGCCTCTTGGCTAGTATACTGGCTAAGCTGTAGTCAAATAATATAAATGTAGGTATATTTGAATATACAATAAAATCACCGGTGGTCTAAAGGTTAATGAGTTCGACGTTCAGTTTTTCGAATTCGAAGAGCAAACCTCATATTCTTGCGCACCTCTTTCACGCGGAATATTGCTGTTCGGTTATCCCAATCTGCGATTATCCAAATGGTACCCGGTCCCAATCAGTTAATCTAATCGACACTCTATTATATTTAACCGTTTACAAAATGGTCTTCTGAATAATTGGATCCATTGCTCAAAGCGATTCAAAATGAGACGCAAATAAGTAAGCTCTTAATGATAATTCCATTATTTTCTGTTTTTGAATTTTCAAAGAGATCTTCGTAGCTTATTAATATGATACTTTGATAAATACTCAGTGTACAATTATCTCGTGATAAAATCTCCAGCCAACTTCCTTAAGCTACTTGACAGACTACAATAATTTCACTAAACTAGTATCGAGATTTTCTTTATCTCTCATGTTTTATGTTTAGCAAACTGCTCTTGATCATGATTAGCAAACAAGCCGATTATCCACAATGATTTGAAATTAAGGATGTACGGGATATATATACATTCTCAACCAAATGTGAGTCTCGTCGACGATATTGATTACTTTATGATAATATGAAAATCCGAAAAAATGAACTACAATAAAGACGAAAAAAAAATTAAATTTGAATAATAATAATGCTCAAAAGTTATCAATAAATTGCTTAAACAAAACATTGTTCGACAAATTTTCAGGGAGGTTTTTTTTATCATGTGAAATAAATTAGTAGATTTTTGGAATACACATGAATTTTCGAAGTAATTTCTCATTATTTTGAAATTTCCCTTCAAAAATTTCAAATTTCTAAAAATGGAGGAAATATCGTGAATTTTGGTTACGTTGTCGTAAAAATATTGTACATTACAATTAAGAAGTTTCCAGGACACTAAACGAACAGTTTTGTAAATACAGCTTTTACAAAGTTTCGAAAATGGGAATTTCACAATAATCAGAAAATTCTTTGAACATTCACGTGTATTCGGAAAAATCAATGAATTCAGATCACATAACGCAGAAAAAAAAATGTCCCCAAAATTTGTTGAACAATGTTTTGTTTATACGATTTATTGACAAGTTGTGGGCATTATTATTATATTATACAAATTTAATTTTCTTGTCGTCTTTAGTGTCGTTGATTTTTTCCGATTTTTATCTTATCATAAAGCATTGAATATTGTCGACGAAACTCACTTTTGGTTGAGAATTTATAACCAGTACATCCTTAACTCTTACTTGCCACTTAAGGGTGTAGACCACTCTAGGCCTTTTTTCCCTTAATTAAATGCTAAAAAAAAAAAAAAAATACAATCAAATGATTGTTACGTTCGGCGTATCGCCACACGTCTCCTTCATCTTGTCACTCTCTTACGATCCTTATAGTAACCCTATCCTCTCATTTCTGTCCTCCTAATTCCATTCTGGCTCACGCCACTCGCTTTTTGCCCACTCTGCTGATTCTATCCCCCACCGTTTTGTCCACCTTACGTCTACTTCTCTTTACCTCAGACTCATTCCTATTCCAACGTTCGACACGATCAATTCTATTTCAACATTCAACAACTTCACGTATAACTTTTCTTACCGATATTGTGAACTACACACTCCGTTTCAACTATTCCACAAATTCTTCAAACTAATATATAGTTGATAGCTCAAGCATCCCAACGGTTATTCAACCCTATCCCAACTTCTGCTTGTCCCTGGACGTAAAGGCGAAGTCGAACCAGTTTTTTCCTTACCGCTCGGGAATAAACAACGTCCACGGACGTAATATAATAATTGAAAGAAATTAAAAATTTTGATTTTTATTTTGTAAAAATAGCCATTGTGAAAAAATTTCTGTTGCGTGTTGTTAGTATACTTAAATTTCATTTTTCACTATATTTACTACATGATCCTTGAAAGTGAACTCTTAATATGTTTTTAAAAAGATTTTAAGTTAAAATGTTCAACAGTTTTTTTATAACAATTTTTGTCGGCGGGGTGTGAAGCACCTCAGTCTGGCAAGTACGTGATTCTACAGAAGTGTGGCAAGTAAGGGTTAAGTCTGTAATATTCTAGTCTTTGATTAACAACTTTTATGTCACATCAAATGAACTATTGATCAAAATAAACGTAGCTTCCACAATCCGTTTTTAATTTTGTTGCTCATTTCGAGTGAAACATGATAGTCCTTTTGTTTTCAAATTCAACTTTAGATTTTAATTTTCGAGACTTTTCCGCATCATATCGATTCATCACAGTCCACTTTATCGACCTCAAATCGCAAACACTAACACTAGTAATGTTTTACGTTCACAAAAATATGCATCAGTAAAATTGAAATCGGAGTGTCTACAATAGTTTTACACCGTCTAAAGGATGAAAATCCATCCAAGTAATTCACTAGGTTTCTTTTGTCTAATTATTCATGTGTCAGACTATTTTTGACGATACCTTCTGTTATTTACCAGTATCTTACTTATGAAATTTACAAACATATCTGATCTACACCACAGGATTCAGGCTATCAAAGTAATTTGCACAACGACGATATTGAAGAGGACCATATGGTATACGGTTCCTCGGATCAAACTATGCTGATCAAGAATGCATTGGTGTTAACCACATTAGAAGATTATTCGCAAGATGCAGTAGACGGAAGCACTTCCGATTCTCAACCTAGCAATGCGACGAAATCGAAAAAGTAAGTATGAATATATAGTGGAAGAGAGTATATCAACTTTTGTTCACTTAATTTTCACTGGGATCTCCTTTTCGTCACACACAATTCACTCGTTTTTGTTATTCAAGAATTGCCTCTCGTTGTTTAATAATTGCTGTGAACAATAAATTATTGTCACAGTCCTCAAGCAAGTCACAAACTGGGTAATTAATATTTTGAAAATACCTGATGTTCGATACCCTAATATTGGTTTTATAAAACAATGTCCATTAGAAATAATGATTCAAAGTTAATAAAATATAACTGCTATCAATAAATCAAGCCAACCTTCTTCGAACCGTTATGAAAAGCAGACGTTTTTGACAATCTACGAAAAAAGCTCATAAAGATGTTTTGTGTAAGTCGTATGCGAATCACCTGTACGAAATCGACGGAGAAAACCCTAGGGACTCACTCCACTTCTCTAATACTTTACCCAGATTCATGACTAATAGAGGATACCCGGAACGACTCAAAGCAAATAATACCGTTTGATGCCTACAGACCTGCTACTCAATTTAGGTTGCTGAATATTACAAACTTTCGGATAATTATAAATGCGGAAAAATATGCGGTACAGAATGAGAACCACTGTGAATTCTGTAATAATATCAACAATTTATTGCCGGTCATCGCGAAATGCGATTTACACACAAAAAAAATTAGAGTTTTATTCATAGGAAAGTCATAAACGAAAACTTCAATACACTAAATGTTCTGTGAAACCCAGATCCAAGCGAACTCAAAAAATTCATACTGATCGTGACTAGCCAAGCCAAACCTTCTCAAGAAAGGAGGTTGTATATTAGACCTGTCCTTAAGAAGGGCAAAATCGAATTTTAATGGCCTTACCCCCCAAATTGGTTCGAAATAATTAAAAAAAAAATGTCCGAATTTTTAACAAATTTTCCCTCCATATTTACCCACGCCTAGGAAGCCTTACTTTTTCCCATAAGAAAAGCATTGGTTATTCGGGATTTTTAATAGTTTTTTTACCGCTGCCGTAATTATCAGCTAAAAAATCGCAAATTCTCAGAAAATGTTGACAGTTATGTTACCATTTTGTCCAATTTTTTGGAATTTGATACAAGCATTTTTGGGCTAGATCGATCACATCTTTATTCTCTAAAAACGCGGAAAAGAGTCGATCGATCTAGCCCAAAAATGCTTGTATCGAATTCCAAAAAATTGGACAAAAAGGCAACATAACTCTCAACATTTTCTAAGAATTTGCGATTTTTTAGCTGATAGCTACGGTAGCGGTAAAGAAACGATTAAAAATCCTAAAAACCAATGCTTTTCTTATGGGAAAAAGTAAGGCTTCCTAGGCGTGGGTAAATATGAAGGGAAAATTTTTCAAAAATTCGGACATTTTTTTTGAATTATTTCGAACCAATTTGGGGGGTAAGACCATTAAAATTCGATTTTGCCCTTCTTAAGGACAGGTCTATTGTACATAGACGTAGGCATAAAATTAGTTATAAGATGATTGCAACTTCAAATTTTACGATTCATACTTACAACTGCAGCAAGAAAATCTTACGAGTATATTAGGCTGTTTGAAAAAAGCACCACCTTCCAATTTTTTTTCGCGAACGCCTTTTGAAATTTTCAAGATGTAAAATGTTTGCCACAGCCGTAAGGAAGACGTATACAATCAACTTTGTATCATAAAGAGCGAGATTGCCTCGATCGATATGTCGGAAGAATAAACTACATACATACACTATCGAAATGTGATACACGCGCGACAATTCTGTCTCGTACTTAGAGGGCGCCACCGGCAATCGAAGCGATCAAAGTGAAGATCGGAGCGCTCGGCGCGAGAGCATTGCACAATTATCACCCTGCGCAACAAATCGCTGTGCGCGGTACTCGGAGCAGCAGATACACCCATTAACAAAGTGGTGTCGAAACCCGGGAAATTATAGAAAGAATTCAGAACGGTAAGGGTGTGAGTCGGATAATTGTGCAGTGCTTCAAACGAGACCAGCACTAAGTTCTCGGATAAACCATGGTGCGTGGACGTCCGCGTGACCGACCACCTGCGCGAGTGCGCGTATGGCCGCGCGGCCGAATGGTGCGACGACTCCCAGCTCGCGAAATGGACAAAAGAAACTGGGAAAACGTGACTGACCCGACACAGCTTCACCCTCAAAGGCGCGCTCGGGACAGGGAAGACAACGAGCGGGACAGCATAGCGGCGGAGGAAATAAATCCAGCGCCCATGGACCTGTCAATAGAAGGGCATAACGAGGTCGTCGAGCATCGTTTAGGCCAGAACCAACTTCATCGAGAAGGGAGCAACCCCTAGATCGCACATCAACCGCTTATTGTCGTTACACCACGTGAATTGCGCGCTACAAGTGTGATTCCAGAAATGGCTTGTAAACGACGGCTGAAGCTAGACGCATCAGAACAACGCTTATCTATCAAACGCAGAGCCATCGATAAGAGAGAACGACTTAAGCTCGAGCTGGATGATAGAGGCTTGGCGGAGCTATTGGAGGGAGATGCTAAGTCAAGTTGTAGCGGAAACCTAGCAACGCGGGGTCCGACGGGCA
This sequence comes from Neodiprion lecontei, assembly GCF_021901455.1. Lineage (NCBI taxonomy): Eukaryota > Metazoa > Arthropoda > Insecta > Hymenoptera > Diprionidae > Neodiprion > Neodiprion lecontei. Next base: position 17,046,335 of record NC_060262.1, read on the forward strand.
ATCATGTGAGCTCGAGCCCACTGTATATGACCTTGGACGACGCGAACGAAGACGACTGCCATAGCAAGGCAGGGACACCAGCTGTATCGGAGCAAAGCGCGCCAGCAACGGTGGGGAAACACGGGATCAGTATACGAATCCCACGATTTCGGACCAAGCTATACACAGATTGTCAACCGTTAAATCGCCACCGATCTTCAGTTGAGATTCGCGAGAGGCTCAGATTCAAACACACCTTCGATTTGTCGATCCAACTCGGCGGATATACCGATGCCGAAAACATCATCCGATCATACGATTGCCTGAAGAGAACAGCGATGACAACAGTAAAGTCGCTTATGTCAACGAAGATCGAGTCACATAGAAGCGTACGGCTTATGGGCCGCTTGAAGCAAAACTTTCCGCGACTCGTAAATCCGTAAGATGGCTCTACCGTCGGTCGACAATAGAGAGTTAGCACGATCACCCCAACTCGCCGGTAGGAGCCAACACACCGACACTGTACGCATTAGTATAGAGCGCTGTACGTGAGCCACACAAGCAAAGGCGCCACTAGCGACACCTAGCTGTTGGGGTGATAGCTCGTCCGAGCACCCCAACTTTTCTTGCTTCAAATAGCCTGCAGGCCGTACGTTTCTATGTGACTCAATCTTCGTTGCTTATGTTGACGGCCGCGAGCGCCAAGCCCTTAATGAAGCTCTTAGAGATGAAATACGGGAACCCGGACAGGATAGTGCAACAGATCATTGAGGATATGAGGGCCGTACCCAAAAGTGGAACGAAATCTGGAGATATCTTCGAGTTGTCGACCAGGGTAGAAGACTGTGTGGTGTCTATCAGGGCCGTCAATTACATCGGTTATTTTCATAGCACCGAGCTAGCGCAGAAAATAGTTGATAAAATGCTACACCCGTTGACGCTATTTTACAATCGATATGTGAGTACTTCACCGTTAGAGAAGCCCTGACTCATTACAATATCTCAGTTCCTACGGCGGGAGGTAGAGATGGCGTACAGAGCTGGCACGAGAGTTTCGAGAAGCGTTGCGAGTCGAAATGTCAAAGAAAACAGGGCAACAAGGGCAAGTTGTGGGCGTAAAGGTCCGATGCGACGCGCGCTATCGGTATTGCACTTAAATTTAGAAGCGAGCAAAAGCGACGCGCATGGATCCAATACCGTCGAAACACGAGGAATTGCGATTCCGACGAGCCCATGTGTGGTTTGCGATAAATTGGGGCATGGCATAGCAAACTGCAGAAATTCTGCGAGTGTATCGGTCGGGGATAGGTGAAAATGGGTCGTGAAACTCTGCTTCAGGTGCCCATCGAGCGGCCATGCTAAAAAAATTGCAAAGGTAAGATGCAACATAAGTAACTGCCGAAAACCAGACCGCAACCTATTGCATAAAAAGGTTACTCGAGCGGTAGACAGTAAGGAGGGCAAGGTCGACAAGTTCCAGAGTTGGGGAGGCACAGGACATGTGACTAGAACGCGTACGCAACATGTACGTGATGGAGTCAGGAAGAGAATTATTAAAAATACTCCCAGTAACATTGATCGGCCCTATCAATAAAAAAACTGACTTACGCGCTTATGGATGAAGGGTCTACCATAACGTTGATCGACGCCGCGATTGCGCGCAGTGTCGGCGTGACGGGTCGACGAATTAGAATAACGCTAAGTGAAGTGGTTGAAGTACAAACAAGATATCCCACAAGTGAGTCCGTGAGCCTGGAGGTCCGTGGTAAATGGCAGAAAGAAATTTACACGTTGAAAGGAGCGAGAACAGTCACCAATCTCTCGTTACTGCGTCAAAGCCTACTATCGGAAGATGCAAAGGATATTACCCTGGGCGGCGTCATACTAGACTTCTACGATAACGTCACCCTGGCAATACTTATAGGCCAAGACAATTGGCCTCTTACAGTCACCAGAGATATTCAAGTTTCGAGGAACAACTCATTGGGGCTCTCCTAGACACTATTGAGTTGGACGCTACACGGAGCCCCCCATAGACGCAACAGAGGAGCACCATCCGGGTGCGTAATGACGCTAGGCGGGCTTGCGAACAGATTCCCTTGCGTCAGACAACATGGATGATAACCGCGTACACGAATTAGTAAAGTCAAGTTTTCAATTGAAATCGCTGGGAATAATGCGGTTAGACAGAATCAACCGATGAGACGAACGCGTGATCCAGCTAATAGAAACTTTGACACGCGGTATACCGAACGGCTGGGAAACCGGGCTACTATGAAAAAGCGATTTCACCTCGCTACCATCCAGCAGATAAAACGCGTATAACAGGCTCATGACCTTAGAGAGGAAACTGGGCAAAGATAAGACTTACGCGGAGGCGTACTACGCTGAAATGCAGAAACTCATCGACCGTGCGTACGCTCTATTGGTAGACAAGCTGGAGGGTGACCCGAAGACAACCTGGTATCTGCCGCATTTCGGGGTCAAGAATCCGAATAAATCAGGCAAACTTAGATTAGTGCTCGACGCTGCCGCCCGATCACAGGGCGTATGGATAAACGACCGGCTGCTGCCGGGCCCAAACTTACACCCGTCTCTCTTTAGCGTGCTGCTACGATTCAGGCAAAGATCAGTAGCGCTAAAGGGAGACGTGCGAGATATGTTTTTACATGTAAAAATACGACCAGAGGATCAACACGTCCAACGATTCCTATGGCAAGCTCATAACCGTATGAAGTCGCTGATCTTCGGAGTAAAATCTTCTCCGTCAACAGCACTTTACGTCAACAATAAAAATGCAAACGAATTCGCGAATGAAAGACCAAAGGGGACAGCAGCTGTTGAAGCGAAACTTTACATGGACGACTATTTGGACAGCGTTGACACGATAGAAGAGACGATCGCATTGGCCAGGGACGTCATCAAAATCAACGACTCAGCCCGGTTTAAAATGCATAGCTGGGCGAGTAACCGATGTCCTGGTAGCTGCACCAGCCAAATCAGCCCATTAAAAAAAACCAGGCTGAAGATTTTCTTACTTTTTTATGACTAATTTATTACCACAATACTAAATTTATTACCCCTACTAGTTCAGCGTAATCGTCTTGTGGCGTGGCATTGGTCGAAGCTGCATCAGCCATATCGTAACTTACCTATATTTCACACCATCAAGGTGTATCCTGTCACAATTTTTTACTTTTTCATTACTTTTTGAGGATATCAATCTAACATAAGGAATGCGAACCCATAAGGAGGTAAACAACCCTTATTTCCTAATTCCATGAGTAAATCAATTGATTGCATTCGACGTTTGTTCGCACCTGCAGGCATACAGTTATGTGCACTGAGACATTTTGAGTTATTGGGGGTGCAGCAGGATCCGGTAATAAAAAACGTGCCCCGACAATGTCCGGTTTCACCGAATTCCGTCGACATCTCGCGCGACTGATATATTTTACCCACCTCTGAAGATCTTTCCAGTTTCAAAAACCAAAGTATCCTTTGCGAACGGAATCGGGTGAAAACGGATGTTACTGGGGTCAGTCATTTTATTACCACAACCCGCTGCACCCCAAACATGCAAAAATGCTTTCCGGCACAACTGAGTACACCTGGAAAAGAGGTGCTTTGGTTTCTGAAACTTGAGAGATCTCCATAGGTGGGTAAAAAATATCAGTTGCGCTAGATGTCTACGGAATCGGGTGAAAACGGATGTTATTGGGGTCAGTCATTGTATTAGCACAATCCACTGCACCCCAAACTTGCAGAAATGCTTCCTGGCACTCCTAGGAAAAGGGTGCTTAGGTTTCTGAAACTTGGAAGATCTCTATAGGTGGGTAAAATGTATCAGTCGCGCAAGATGTTAAACGAATTGGGTGAAAACGGAAGTTTTTGAGGTCAGTCATTTTATTACCACAACCCACTGCACCCCAAACGGCCGAAAATGCATCCCGACACAACTACGTACTCCTAGGCAAAAGGTGCTTTGGTTTTTGAAACTTGAAAGATCTTAAGAGCAATCAATTTCTGTCAGTACTTAGCCTGAAAGATGATTTATTTATGGAATTAGGGAATAAGGGTTCTTGACCCCCTTATGGGTTAGCATTCCTTATGTTAGGTTGATATTCTCAAAAAGTAATAAAAAAGTAAAATATTTTGACGTAAGGTACACCTTGATGGTGTGAAATATAGGCAAGTTACGATATGGTTGGTGCAACTTCGACCAATGCCACGCCACAAGACGTTTACGCTGAACTAGTAGGGATAATAAATTTAGTATTGTAGTAATAAATTAGTGATAAAAAAGTAAGAAAATCTCCCGTTCGGTTTTTTTTAGTGGGACGATTTGGCTGTTGCAGCTACCAGGACGTGAGTAACCGTGAGGTAGTCTCGAAAAACATATCGCCACATGATCGCATAAAGGAGACGGTCAATCTCACGGCAAAGGAACACCGGTATCATTGTGAAAGAGTGCCAAGCTTAACTTGGGACCCACGAACGGATATGTTCGGTTTCGAGACCGATTTTACGATGATACCCACTAAATTATTCACAACTGAAAAGAGGCCCACAAAACGCGAGATGCTACAAATCTTCATGTCTGTCTTCAACCCGCTAGGCTGTCTGTCGCAGTAGAATTAAATTAGAAGAGGATTTGGGTGACGCCGATTTCGCAAGTTGAAAAAGGTGGATTGATGACCTTCCATCCATTAAAAAGGTGGAAATATCGCGTTGCTACCTGATCTGTAATGTGGAGGTATGCAAGAACAATCTCCACGTGTTTTGTGATGCTAGCAAATTAGCCTACGCAGCCATGATTTATCCTAGGATTCAATACGTCAATAGCCGCGTAGACATTAAATCAGTGGCAAGCGAAGATCTTGTCTCTACGATAAAGGTGCTCTCCATTCCACGTCTAGAGCTACAGGCCGCGCTAATAGCTGGCCGGTTGACGACCGTGGTTCAAAATGAATTGGACATCACCATACAGAGTCGAAAGAGATTCGCGTACTAATACCAAGCTGTCGTCTCACACCGCCTGCCGAAATGCCGCCTGAACATGGACCGAAGAAAACATCAGTAGACGAAGCTGATGCGCAAATACCAGCTTCGGAAGAGAAAAAACCTGAAACAAGAACCATAGTATCGGAGTTTATTGGCTGCTGTGTCGAAAGCCCGGCTGCTGGACTGCCCGAGCTCCAAAGGTTTTCTTCGTGGACACGGCCTACACGCAGCACGGCCATAGTCCTGCTCTTTGCGAGCAAGTGCCTAAGGCGATACTACGAAAGAAAGGACGGTTCGAATACGCTGAAAACCCAACGACATAGGACAGCTCGTCAAATCGGCGGTGGAGAGGCAAAGGACATAGTTTGCATAATAGACCCAAAGTTCATAAACTCCGTGGAACATCTATAACAAATCCATTCGTGGAACAGATTGTGAACGGTTTGCATAGAGACGTTATTTCTTCTTCTTCTTCTTCTTCTTCTTTTTTTTTTTTTCTTGTCTAGAATAGGATTTTCCTTGATAAATGTTATTTACATTGTATTGATTTCTCAAGGAGCGGGTGCACGTAGGGACAAGCTGCTGCGATTAATGGTGTTAATAAGTGCAAGTAGAAAAGAAATATCGGTATTCCCATCTTAATTTACTTTGAGTTGTTAATAAACTGGAACAAAAATGTAATTTTCACCTTAGACATAAGACATTTCACCGACTCAAACCTCTCATATAAATGCAAGGTGACGAGGCTGAATGTTGAGCATATTATTACTTGAAAGTGTAATCTCGAAATTCCAAGGATATTCAGTCAACTTTTCCTGAAGACATGGTCAAAATAGTAAAAGAATGGCAAAAATGTGCAAAAATCGCAATTTCCGACGTGGCGCACCACTCACAAAAATCTGTAATAATTCGTAGGGGTACTATACCTACACCTAAAGCAATGAAATGAAGAAAAAAAAATGTTTGTTACACCCACTCGATTTCAAAAGATAACAATTTCTAACTCAAATGAATGTTTTTCGGCACCTTGGGAGTGGTCCTTCGCGTCTAAATTAATTCACGTAAATGGTCTTTTGGTAATGGATATTCATAATTTTCTTCATAAGGATCCGTCAATCGAGTCTTGAGATAAAATATGAAATGCATTAAATGTCATTTTTCGTGAGTGAGAAGCTGGTCGGGGAATGCCAGTTTTTGATGTGAGTAAGACCGTTAAGATTCTTTTGGCGACTTTACGGCTGGGCCCAGCCAGCCATCATCAGGCTATTTATTGGAAGAAACAATTTATATAATTACAAAGACTTTAGTAGGTGTTCATAGAGTATAAATATATTGAGAATTTATATTTAATTTTATAATCAAAGTTGAAGAAAGGAAACTTACATTAAAAAAAAATATTAAACATCACCAAAAGAATCCTAACGGTTTTACTTCCATCAATAATTGACCTTCCCCGACGAACTTCTCACTCACGACCTCTAAAAGTTGATTGTATACGTCTTCCTTGCGACCCCGGCATTCATTTTACATCTTGAAACTCTCAAGACGCATGCACGAAAAAAATTAGATTGTCATATTTTTTGAACCAGCCTGTGTTATACATATTAGAGTGGTCCTTGGAAAGGTCATGATTGAATTTTGACTGTCGTACCTCCCGATTCGGTTCCAAATAATTCCTCCATTTTTTCAGATTTTCACCTCAACTTTTATCCCTGCCGCCATCGGGATGGATTTCCTCATTTAAAATACACATGTTTCAGATACATCCTTCATATATATTTCATTGTAAGAGTAATAATGTTCAAAAAAATCTGTGACTGCGAGGTTTTACTGAGTATAAGTGCTACTATCTGAGAAAAATTCAAATCACCCTACCAGACAATCTAGACGAATTGCACTTCCTCTAAATAATTATAAAAACAAATCACATTTCATGGGTGTACAATTGGTCGCTATTGCCTGATATGATGATGTGACTTTTTTCTCAGATATTAGCACTATCGCCCACTAGAACTTCGCAGTTACAGATTTTTTTGAACATTATTACTCTCATGATGAAATATATACGGAGAATGTGTCCGAAACATGTATATTTTGAGGGGAGCGTTCGGTGAAATATTCGTAAAAAATAACCGAAAAATTGACTTTCGGTTTTTTACGGAAAAACTTTCTTTAAATGAGGAAATCCATCCTGTTGGTGGCAGGGTTAGAGTTGAAGTAAAAATCTGGAAAAATTGAAAAATTATTCTTGAATTATTTGTTGAGATTGCCTGGTATAATGATGAGACTTTTTTCTCAGGTAGTAGCACTAATGCCCACTAAAACCTCGCAGTTACAGATTTTTTCGAACATTATTACTAATACATCAAAATATGTGCTGAGAATGTGTCAGAAACACGTGTATTTTAAATGGGGAAAGCCATCCCGTTGGCGGGAAGGGTTAGAGTTGAGGTAAAAATCTGAAATGGTTTGGGAATTTTTTTTGAATGATTTGAAACCGACTTGGGGAATAGGACAGTCGAAATTGAAAAATGACCTTTTCAAGGACCACCCTAATAAGTGTATTATTCTCATATATTTGCATTATATACTACTATTCATAAAAGCAAAGATTTATACTCTTTACTCTAAATATTGAATGTTTATTTAATCTATTCTATATTCGTGTTTTGATAAGTATGTTCTGTTTCACTCGAAATTCGTTTAAATAACAGGAAGAAAGAGAAAAAATCAAAAGCTCACACCGATGGACACAACAAAGACGAGAATATGAAAATGAAAATTAAGGAATTAGAAGAGCTGGGTAAAAAAACGAGTTTTGAACGCAACCTGCATGCATATCTGAACGTTTGCGTCAACTGTGGATTGACATCCGAAGCATCACGCACATTATTATGGTATAGAAAACGAGGAAAGTACTTGAAGTATGTACTTAGAGGTCTTAATATTGTTCACTACAACACTGTATTACATGGATTTGCGTCAGTCGGTAACTTAGAGAAGTTGAAAGTGTTTTTGCGAATCATAGCTCAGGATTCGTTGAAGACCAATTCACAAACGTACGCTGCTGTTTTCGAATGTGTGGGGCGTATCGCAGACCATCAAAATCACCAAGGTAATTACTCAATCGTTTCAAAAGTTTGACTCGCTGTATTCCACCGTTATACAGGGTGGAAGACATATATAGGGTATATGTATCCCTAAATCAGGGAGATGTTAAATTTTTTCTTATTTAAACTTTACAGGTACCTGTATTTAGTGCACATCTAACAATGTATCATGGAAAATCACAAAATCTTAAAATTTATTGGGTTCCCTTAGAATAATACAATTATATACTATGATTTTCTGAAAATTGAACTCAGAAAATAAAAAATATGAATAATAGCTTGACTTTTTATTGCTGAGTTGTATTCTTCGGTGACAGATCATTCTAAAGAGTACTTGAGAATTTTTCGAGAGAAAGAAATATTGAAATTGGATCAAAAACACCAGAGTTTACTAATTTCGAATGTGCTAATAATAAATACTTTCCTGATATTGTTGATACCTAAGTTTGTGTTATTAGAATTTACTTATATGCATTTCTGTCACATGGTAAGAATGTTTTTTCTTTTGCGTTCAATATTATTGACGTAAACGGCACTGGTGAAGATTTTTTGAACGGGGAAATGGCGCCGTTAAAATATTACGTAATCCTCGCAATCCGAGGATACCAATCGTACGTTGCTTTAAAGTTACATAGAATTTGCGGTGATATATACGCTCAAAATGTATTTATTTTCGACTCAACCATAATGTTCACTTTTTTTTTACCTGAAAACGGAACGAAAGTGGCATATTATTCCCTCTTTATTTGTTTCCCTCATCTGTAAGACAAAAGTAGCACTTTTCTCCCATATTTGCAATTACTTTTTCAGTTATTTTGGCTTTTTCTTATTTTCCATTTTGAAGTACATCTCTCTGTATTATTATAAACTTTCAATGTTTTCTTTTTCTATCCTTTATTTTACTACAATCTGTCTCTGTTGACAATAAGAAGTATGTATAAAATAATGACATGGTATCATGTGAACTCTATCCCAGTAGTCCGTGTTCCTTCAAAATTTATATACGTATAATTTTATTTAAATATTGAGTTATTAGTTGAATTTTCAAGGAATAATTATTTAATTATTTCAATATCTTGTATTTCTTCAGTTTTGTAACATTGATTATTTCAGTAAGTAGATATGTTGCTAATTCGTTCGGATGTATTTCTAGTTTCTCCTTATATTTCTTGAAATATCTTAGTCGCTTCTTTTACTGTAGGTATTCCCAAGTCTTTTCTGATTATCTGATTCGTCAGGAACCATGGACCATTTACTGGTACTCTCGGTACTTTCGCTTGAAATCTTTCCAAGATTTCAATATTTGAATTATATGTAGATTCCCACAGTTGAATGACATACGTCCAAACTGGCTTGAGTACACTTTTATACAGTAAGATTTTGTTTTTAAGTGTGATTTCTGATCTTCTACCTAGTAGCCAATATATTTTTCGAAATTTCGAATTCAATTGTTTTCGTTTAGTCCATAGGAATATGAGGTCTCCATGTTAATTTCTGATCCACGTAGATTCCCAGATATTTAATGTGGAATGATTTTTTTAGTAATAAATATTGATAGTTTTATTGTTTTCCTTATTGTGAATATGATATGGTTTGATTTTTCTTCGTTTACTCTGATTCTCCATAATTTCAGTCAGTCTTCTAGTTTATTCAGCTAGCCTTGCATTTTGTTTGTAGCTAAAATTTCAGTTTGCTGGCAACAGAGTACTGCTGTGTCATCTGCGTACGTAGCAGTGTTTATATCATCTGAAGTTGGTATGTCTGCAGTATATAATAAATACAATATTGGACCAAGAACACTACATTGGGGTATTCTTGCCTTGATTTGAAATAGTTCAGTTATTTCATCGTTTATCTTCACTTAGAATGTTCGATTTAATAGATAGAATTCAAGAAAGAGAAAGAAAGGCTCCGAATAATATTTTTTAAGTTTAATTAATAAAATAATATTTCGAAATCACCAATTTTTCGAATTTACATTCTTTCAACAATATTCTCCTCGTAAAAAAATGATTTGCACATCCGCATATCATTCATTAGACGGCTTTGCTTGTCTTACGTGGCTTCTCATCGGAAGCAAGGATTCAAAAGGGTAAACACAACATCTACACATTATAGTCCTCCATATACACAGTGCTTGAAGAGAAGAAACTTCTTATTCACACATAAACCGGGCACAAGAAAACAAATTCGAATTCACTGGTGATGAGAGAAATTAACGATAACAGAGTCAGGGCGGCTAGGTGGTCTAGTGGAGTAAGGCTCCGGTCAAGCATCTCTAGACGCCAGGTTCGAGTCCTGGCTTCGTCGTTAATTTTTCGAAACCACCAATTTTTCGAATTTACATTCTTTCTTAATTAATAAACCTTTGTGCCAAACTTTACCGAATGCCTGAGCCACATCTAGAAAAGCAGCATTGCAGTACATTTTGTTTTCTAATGCATCTCTTATTTTTGCAGTAATTCTGTTCAATGGTTGCGAAAACCAAATTGGTGATCAGGAATCAATTTTTTACCAGTAATAACTTCGTTTAATCTTTTTAAAAATATTTTATCTTATGACTTTTGCCAATATAGGTAAGAGGCTTATAGGTCGATAAGGTGTTATCGATCCAGGCTCCTTACCCGGTTTAGGAACAACAATTATTTGAACAACTTTATATTGATTAGGAAAGTCATACAATCGAAAACAAGCATTGACTAGTATAGTTATGAATCCCATCGCTTTTAGTGGCACGACTTTTCGCATTATTCCATTTATTTGGTCATAACCAGGAAACTTCCTGTACTTATGGAAGTGTTTTTATAACATTGATTACTTCCTCAACTTTGACGCTTTTTATTGGTGTCTTATCTCGAGTACCTATAAGTAGTATATTCGTGTAATGGATTTTCTTCTTCTTCATCTGTAACTTCCTGGATTGGTGCCTGGAAGACCTGAGATAGATTTTCAGCGAAACATTATGCCTTCTCTTCATTTGATCCAGATCATTTACCATTACGGCATTTTATTGGCTCCATAAATTTTTGTAGTCTACTGAGTTTTTTAGTTGCTCTCTATAACGAATAATCTGCTGCTTTTGTTGGCGATAATTTACTCAGATATTCTTGAATACTGTTATTCTTACCTCTATGAAGTAGTATTTTAAAATTTTTGATTGCTCTAACGAGATCAGTTTTTGCATGTTTTGACCTTGTTTCTTGCCAAATCTTTTTCAATTCTCTCTTCTCTTGTATTGTATCCCTTATGAATTTTTGTATTTTTCGGGTACAATATCGTTGTTCGAGGGTTGGTGTAGCTTCAGAAACAGCTGTGTGTAATAATATGTTAAAATGGTCGATAGCATTTCCTATATCATCGGCTGTGTTGAGTGGAATATTACATAAAAGGTTATTATCTATAATTTCCCTGTATTTTATCGAGTCCGTTTTTTGTTATAAAGTTGATTTGATTTCCTTATTTCCAGTATTTACGATTCAACTCAATGATAACCGGTGAATGTCATCTTACCATTCCAGACAAGATTCAGCCGTGATATAATTACATTTGATACCTCCAACTATTGCAAAGTCGATCAAGTCTGGTTTTTTACCTAAGTCAGATGGCCAGTACGTTGGTTCTCCGGTTGATATTGCTTTGCGATTATTAGCTTGAATAGATACGTAAAGTTATTTACCCCTTGGCGTTGGAGTATTTGACCTTGACCCCTACCATGCATGTTTGGCATTATAATCTCTACCAGCTATAAATATATCTCCCAGTGTATTGAAAAATGTGCTGAACTCATTTTGATCGATTTTATGTTTTGGTAGACAGTAAATTGCTGATATCACTAACGATGCGTAATTACTTTAAAAAATTGGCGTTACTTAATATTTGAACGGTGCCTTATCTCTTTTCCCAACTTTCATTCCAACAGTTGGGCTCATTCATCCTTAACTAAAAAATAATGTAATTGCTAGAGAAAACATTTTAGAGTATGATTGGATCGACGATTTCTTTTGAAATTATCGAAGTTTATGACGAAATTCACAGCAGTATGAAATGAATCTTCTCAATTGTTGCATTGTCCTTACCGCTGATATAACAATTACATGTCACTTTAGGTTACCTGGAGTCTATCTCATCAGATATGGCAGCACGGCATATTAGTTTCAATGATGTTTTGGACAAATCAGTATTCATAAACGATCAACGAGAAATGGTTCTTCGAGGAATTCGCATCTTGAACCCAGATTTCGAACCAATATATACAAAATCAAATACTTCTTACGCAAACCATCTACTCGATGAAATATCAAAGACTGATAGTCAGCAGACTACGCCAGCCAAAGGATTGTTTTCAGTACCGGAATTGTCTGAAATGGCTAGACGTCAAATGGAACTTGAATCACTTGGTCATGTTACTCTGAAAAGCATCGCCACAAATGCCGAACCCTCACCAACAGTTTTACTTTGTGTAAGTCAGTTATTAAACATATTTATTTTACATGAAATAATATTAAGGGGTGTCCCAGTCGATTTCGACGTTGATTTACATATCTCCAAGTATCGAAGTCGATATATCTCAAACGCAAAAAGGGCTTAATAACCTCATTCTATACGCAATTCTGAACAAGAACACTCCAATATATTTTCATTTGGCACAGCAATAAAGAAATGGCATTAATTCTACGAATTTACTGTTGCGATTTCGTAGAATCCGTGCCATTTCTTTATTCCTGCTTCAAATGAAAATGCATTTGAGAGTTTTTGTTCAGAATTTTGTGTAGAATGGGACCGTCACTTCCCGGTTTTTGGGTTTGAGATACGTGGAGTTCGATATTTGGAGATATATACGTCGTCAATGTCGAAATCGACCAGGGTTTTTGTCTAGGGCACTGCAGCTTTTGTTATCTCAATGCTGTGCGTTCCCCTTTAACGCTACCTGGCGTTTTTGATTTCTTTTCCCTTTCTGATCCGAATATATACTCTATTCTACACAGCACCACTTGCTACAATATTACAGTACTGTATAAACGAATGGAGAATTTTCCTTGAACGTCTACATATGTATATTGATGCATACAAGGAGTTTTCGGTAAATTTCACAATGAGTACAGTATGTTACGATAAAAGTGCGCAAAGTATGTGATTATTGCACAAGTATAGTTTGTCGACAGAGCGAAGCGAGGGTAACAAAAAGCAAGTGCGAAGGTCACACACGTGCACGCATATCGTATTCTATTTTGTGTAATACTTCCGGGGAAGTTCGTCTTCGCGCGCTGTGGCGGACGCGCGAAATACACGATTTCCCACAGTTCACAAACTGTTCAGAGATATCACACAACTGTTAGTAAATGGTATTTTCCTAACAGTTTTCTGAGCTAAACCGGTGTAACTAGCACCATCTGACGTGATGAGTCGTGACTACGATCGCGTCCGCTGTATTGCAGCAACACGTCTACGTTTAGTTTAGACTTCTACGCTTTGAATTTTCTCGAGTCGAACTTCCTATGCAGGTGATAAAAAAAATACATTAGATGTAATTTCGGTTATCTATCTGTTGCCGGTAGATTGTCGGTAAAACAACGTTCGCGTCAAGATCCTTCACTGAAAACTCGTGATACATAGTTATGTGATTGTGAGAAATTCATTTTCTATGTTTAATATAATCGTAAAGTTATTCGATAAAATAACATAGTACACTACAATACAAGTGCGCGAAGTACGTGAATTGATTATTGCACGAAGATTACGTGTACACACATGTATCGTATACTACTTTTTTTTAACTCAGTGTGCAAAATTCGTAACCGGTAGGAAGCTAGAGTCAAAAAAGAAATCATGGCGACTAGAGGTAAGGAGGCCGAACGCAATGCTGGCAAAATGGACTGTGAAAGTGATGAACGATCCACGGATTGTACCCGCCTGGCGGCGCTACCACTGCGGGCTCCGTCAGCGCGGTGATTTTGAATCGTCGATTTAATACGTATGTATCCTATTCGTAACCAGGCGCTGGTATCGCTTGCGGATACATCCCGAACTACAAGATCTTTCATCACTTTCACGATCCACTTTTCGACAATTCTGCCATATGCGTTCGGCCTCCTTACCTCTAGTCTCCATGAAAGAAATATTGTGATATAAGTGTAATGTATATACAAGTATAAGAGAGGCGGGGTTCGGTAGGGGTTTAGGGGTGTCGCCCCTGGTGAGGGCGCAGGAGGCAGAACCCCCGTTGGGGGTCCGGTCGCAAAAAATACTATTAAAATTACTACAAAATTTTTCCAATTGTTTTTTTAGAGTTGAAGACGTCTTTTTTCGTTTCTTCCAACTTTTAAATTCACTGTATGGACGCGGACGCTTAGATTTCGCCGGAAATGACTCCAGTGTGTATCATTTACTACTTCGAGCACGTTTTCCGGTATAATAGCTTCGATTTCAAAAGCTAATTTTTAGGGCTTGTCATGGCTTTTATCTCTGACCACTCACAAAACAGACCTATACGCACGTGTTTACAAAAATACGATGTGTCGCGTGTATCACTTGCAGAGTCGAACTGACGTCTTTGTTTTTCTAGCGATTGCAGTATCTGTCCGGATGACCTTGAAGCCTGGCACAGCTCATATCTCCATGTAGTCCAAAATTCCAGTAATTTATATACATTTCAAAAACCAAATGAACCGAACAGGCTGATTATTATATAACATATGGGATTTGGGGGGAGGGGGGGGGGTGCTTAGACTCAAATTGTCGACCAACATTTCCTATGTGATGTCTCCGCCATCTTGAAAAAGTGGCTACATTTTTTTTTGCTATAACTCGGCACCCCGAGGGGATACAAGAATTTTCACTACATACTTTTTTATTGCTTTTTTTACGTTCTACAATTGAGGTTCTATACATTTTTCACTTACTGTTGATTGTTGAAATATCGAAAGCAATTGAGAAAAATGAAGAGAACTGGTTTTTTCATTTTTTCAACTTTCTCGTGATACATATCGGAACAATGCTTTTATCAAACTTATAGAGTGTGCTAATACCTACAATTTTTTTTTTGTTTTTGTTAGATGACAATTACCACTAATAGTGCATCGTATTCGCAGAATCTAGTCGTTCAGTATTAGAGTCGTGGAGAAGAGACATATCAACAAGCTAGGTAGCGAATATTGTCTCAATCTGAACATTCATTATATCATTTTTATTTTTCAAAACACATCAAATTACAACGTTCCACCTTCATACCCGATTGGGAAACACAATTTAAAATATTACAATTTTATAATCCCTAAAATTTCAACATCTGCACTTACAATTTTTGGCCAGCCATAACATAGAAAATATAATTCGGAAACTCAAATGTCCAACAAGACTTCTCTGTATTTCTTGGCTCTCAAAATATGGAATAAAAAAAGTTCAATCAATATTCAAGGTTTTTGTCGCGTAATTAATTCTGTGAGTCGCCTTACATCCTAAAGTATCACTCCGGAATAATCGATTTAAGCAAGATTCTTGTTCCTCTTTCGATACTCTGAATGAAAATTTTTTGAAAAAAATTTATACCTAATTTAAAGATTTTTTCGTTGTTTTCATACTCTAGGTCGCGGTATCTTCTACCCTATTACTAGCAGAATTTTTCAATCAACATTTTTGTTCTTTTTTTTTTTTAATACAATTTACACCTAATTTTAAGATTTTTGTGAAAATAAATTCTACTTCAGATTTTGTTTGAAACTTTCAGATTTATTGAAAAAAAAAATGGGTGCGTGTACTTATGTACGCGCGTGAGAAGTTATACTTCTTTGGCATCATTAAAAAATACACAACATGTCAAAATCTTCTGTCACACAATGATAAAGAAAAGAAGTATGTAATAAAAAACAATAAAACAAATAACGGATGTCTTACATTATATTTAAATAATCTATTAAATTTTTGTCACGAACTTTTTATTAAATGTTCTATTAAATTTATGTCTTCATTTTGTAAATATTAAAAAACCAATAATAAATACTCAACATTGATAATTTAATAATATTTAGTATTAATTATATTAAATAATGATATTTTAATTTATATCAATAAATAATACATACGGATAACTAACCTCAATTATATTGGAGCACTTGAAAAAGTATTTTAGCACAATTTTTTCACTAATATTCACAAATAGTAAATAATATTAATCCAAATATTCAATTTAAATCACTACTGAATATATTTTATTGCCACGTATATAATTCGCACTTGTATGAAAATAAAACACGTGTTGTGACTGTAAAAACTAAAACCATGTGGATAAATATTATAAATAAATATGAAAACAGTGATCAGAGGCGACAAGCGTACCAACATTAGCTTTTTTTCGAGACTTAATGAATTCGGTTGAGTGGGCAACTTCATCCTGTTAATTTTGTGTTACAGTGATGCGCGCGCATCTTGAAATTTCACTCTCATCAGTTTTTCATAACGCGCCTAAAGAAGTATAACTTCAAAAAATTTTCAAAATAAATTCGCATTTAGAGAATTAAAAAAAGCAATATATGATGGTGATCATAACGAGCGGCTAGCAAGGATCGCATCCACATCCAGCCGTGATGTTATTACGGCTTACTTTGGATTCTTAACTCGTCGATCGATAGATAATAAAGAGATTATCTTATTTTATTTAGCCTTGTATTCATATGATCCGTCTTCAACAAGTAAACGTAATACGTTTGCATAGTAAATATACGCATGATTCATCATTTTACTGTTTTATTTATTTATATTCTACTAGGGGCTTCGTCCCTGCGCGCTTCGCGCGCCAACCCCACCTTGGCACTACGCGCCTCACTATTTCCTTATACAGTGTCTGTTAGACAGGTGAATTTATTTATGCTGTTTTGATGACAGGTCTGCAACTGTTGATCGGTTGTTTCCGATCAACCCGATATTGCTATTGGCTCTCTATGCAGGTCTGCTCAGATTGTTTTCGTAAACGAATCCACTCACATGTACAAAATCCCCGATGCCACGCATCCCCAATTGCATTTGGCGACTTATTTTGCTATAGTTATTATTTTCCCCATAGTAGAAGAAATTCATAGCTTTGCTATAAGTAGAATTTCTATGGCTTCAGACCAATTATAAACTCGTTGTGATATTCGAGCCAGGGATATGAAATTTAATCCCAGAGATTCTGTCTGGCTCTTTCAACCTCGAAGACAGAAAGGACGATGTCCGAAACTACAAAGAAACTGGGAAGGCCCTTACTTAGTGGTTAAGGGCGTTGCCTATGCCTCGAAGAGCGCGCGCAAACAGAGACTCACGATTTTCCTTCTCATTTCCTCATTTTTGAAGATACTTAGATTCTTAGGGAGTCATTTTGAAGATAAAGAATAGATCTGTGTCGCCACTTTCGCCGAATTTCGAAAAAAAATTCACTGTCCGCTGTGTCTCACTTCAAAGATAACGTACTTTCAAGTACGTTTTACGCAAATCTGAAAGCGAAATCGAAAATTCGGCAAAAGAGGCGACACAGATCTATCCTTTACCTTCAAAATGACCCCCTAAGAACCTAATTATCTTCAAAAATGAGGAAATGAGAAGGAAAATCGTGAGTCTCTGTTCGCGCGCGCTCTTCGAGGCATAGGCAACGTCCTTAACCGAATCAAGGATTTACAGGATCCGAAAAAACCTATTTCTTCTCTGATATAACTCTCCTTGAGTTCTGTTTCATTACCTCTACTGACATGTTTGCCAGTATGATATATTTGAAACCATACTCAGTCTCACCTCTGGGTGTCGATCTTGAGTGTCGTATACACAATACGCCAGCGCGCGAAAAAGGCAATTCCCGTTGGGAATCATCTTGATAATTCTCGTTTGCATGTTTATTTTTTGCGTGTCAGAAACAGATACCTATAAAGATGTTTGTCAAAGACTGTCATAAACAGCCGATGGCAGCTGTCAAAGGAAGTTTTGTTTGCTAGATGCTTTTTGTTTTGTTTTCGGCATCTCACTCCACCGCCAACTTCATGCGTATACTATTGTTATAATAATCTTTTTGTACTATTGTTATTATAATATTTTTTATACTATTGTTATTATAATCTTTTTCACCTGTTGCTACTTCTTTTTTATTTGTTCAGAACTTTTTTATTAGATAGAGAGATGAGATTTTAATAATTTTATCTAGAACGTTCAACCTGTTACAACATACCTCTGGCCCAGTGCATATGGGGCTTTCCACGTCAGATCGACCTGACCAAAAGCCTGACCCTCTTCGAATCTTATTAAACTTCATGAAAAGTTTCTGTTAGGTACTTGTCGAGAGTGTTTGTGATTTTTTTTTTAAATTTTTATTCGACGATGCTCAGACGTTATCATTCGGTTATCAATAGTTTTCGAGTAATACTTAATTACACTTCGGACGTTTCCGATTTCCGCACATATTATACCGAATGCTGATGTCTAAGCTTCGTCGAATAAAAATCTTTAAAAAATCACAAACACTCTCGACAAGTAACAGAAGTTTTCGCGGAGTTTAAAAAAATTCGAAGAGGGTCAGGCTTTTGGTCAGGTCGATCTGACGTTGAAAGCCCAATATGCATTCGCCAATCCTTCTATGGTAACCGCCTTCGATCGATTTGTAACTTTGGCATTTCAATCTTGAAGCGATTTCATGAGACACTTATTCATGCGTTTTGACGAAAAACGAATTTTTACCTTTGTTTCGCCATTTTGAAATTTTCATGAAAGTTGTGTTTTTCCGAGCATAAAAAATATATGTTCGCCTCAAACTGTCGCCATTTTCAATCATGCATTTACAACGATTTTTTATAAAAATTTACTGAATTTTATAAGCTTTAAGCTCGTTTCTAGGATTCACTGTGATTCAGTGGGAATTCTCCGAAATAGAGGAGAAAAACTGAAAAAAGTCAATTTCAGAGGCAATTGATTTTTTTAAAAATACCACCACCATCATCATCTTCGTGTTGCAAATTATCTGCAGTTGCCTGAATTACTTTATTAGGAAAGGAAATGGTTAAATAAATTAGAGAACAGTTTATATATATTGTGAGAGAAATTCTGTACGTCTGTCTTGTACGTTTATTCTGTAACGACTAACTTTTCATACACAAGAGTTAAGTATCAAGAAGGAGGTAAACATTGTATACCTTGTGTATTTGTTCCGTGTAAATGTGTTGTCTGTATGCGAGAGTGAATGTGTATGTGAATCTGTGTTGGCCTTTATGATTGTGTCGTTGACACTTTTATTTAACATTCCCCCTCAACGACGCATCTGCCTTCCAGTTTCCTAGTCCGATCTTCTCGCATATCATCTTTATCCTGTTTCGTCCAAACGGCTTTGTCAACATATCGGCTTCGTTTTCTTCGGTGCAGCAGAATTAAAAATCAACAAATTTCTTGGCTTTAGCATCTTTTGCGTAATAGTACTTTACGTCAATATGCTTCGTTCTGTTTTTATAGTCACCTGATTTTATTTTATTCAGGCAACTTTGGTTATCTTCGTTTATAATTGTCGGATTCTTTTGAGGCTCTCCAAAATCCGTTAGTATTCTGCAAATCCAAGTTACCTGCTGACATGCTTCGGCTAGTGCCACGAACTCAGCTTCTGTGGATGATAACGCCACACAACTCTGTTTTCTGCAATTCTAGCTGATGATTCCACCGTTGAATTTGAAGATGTGTCCACTATTTGATTTGCGATCATCTCTGTCTTCTGCGCAGTTCGCATCCGCAAATCCGATCAGTTCTTTAGAATTTTGATCCCCGTTGCTCAATTTTAATTCGTAGTCCACTGTTTTCTTCAAGTATCGTACACATCGTTTCGCCTCATTCCAATCAACGTTCGTAGGTGCAGTGATCTTTAGACTCAGAATAGATACAGGTCCGTTTGGAGAAATGGGCCGAAAATACCGAAGCAATATCAGAAGTCCAAGCAGACTTCCGCAAAATGGAACGAAATCCTGAAAAAGGAGAGGAAACCTCAAATGAACTTCGATTCAAACAAAGTCTAGTTTACAGGGGCTTTCGAGGTCGGTGATAACGAATCCGAGGTCAAAAATACTGCAAATAAAATGGTAGACCTAATGTAGTGTACATATCCGAAAGAATTAGGTCAGATTTCAAAGATAATAGGTACAAGGGTGTTATTGAGGTTAATGATTGCAAATTCAAGGTCAACATTTTCCAAAATCTTATTACCAAGATAATGACGAATGTTATGTGGCTTAACCCTTTCAGTCATGCATTTTTCATCTGCACCGATTTCGATGAAAATTGGTACTCGGAGGTTTTCGGGGTCACTAATTACGAATCCGGCATTAGATTTTCAAAATTCAAAATGGCGGATCCAATATGGCGGACGCGAAATTCCAAATACTTATTAATTCTTCTAAAACTTTGTACTCAGGGGTTTTCGGGGTCGCTGATTACGAATCTGACATTAGATTTTCAAAACTCGAAATGGCGGATCCGATATGGTGGACGTCAAATTTTATATCTTATATCTTTCTGCTCAATATTTTGGCCTGAATTTAGTCATTTGGGGGATTTTCGAATGGCTGATCACGAATCTGAAGTCATAACTTTATGATTTCTAAATCCAAGATGGCAAATGCCATCTTATCTTTCTTTGTCTATATTCGTGTCTCTTTCTTAGTCCTACCCGGAACTAACGACGAGGACGTGGAGAGCATCTAGTTCCACTTTTTTGTTTGTTTTTTGTTTCTTTTTCTGTTTTTTGTGTTTTTTTATTGTTTTTTTTTCAATATCCCTATTATGACGCACGCACGTACATATATCTATCAATGATAATGATAAGGAACTACGGATTTTAATTATCTGAAATTTTATTTCAAATTAACTTAAATATTTATTTCTAATGTATATTTGAAGGAATATTCCTGATAAAGTAAGATTTTACGTGATTGAAAATTTTATTGTCACATTGCCCAATTGGATCGACTATAGCGGATCCACCATTTTGAATTTTCAAAATCTGACCTCATATTCGTGATCAGCGACTCAAAAAACCCCTAGATTCGTATTTTCAGAGGTCTTGGTTCAATATCAGAGCTCTGAGGTGATTTTTTAAAAGGTGGGACCGTAGCGGTCCCACTATGACTGAAAGGGTTAAAGTTGAGAAACAGAGGGATGATATTCATGTGTATTATATGAAATCAATTCGTCACTACTTGAAAAAAATTTAGATACACAAACGAAAAAAGCATTTCTCTTTTAGCAAAAACATAGTCAAAAGTTACAATTATTATAAAATTAATTAATACAATACAATTTCCTCGTCAAATCGTCGTCAAAACCAGAATCAGTTTTTGTAGTAATTGACGTTGGTGTTACGAGGTTTATAATAGTGATCACGACGAGCGGCCATCGATGACCGCATCCGTGGATCAGAGAAAATGTGAGGAACTTGCATTAAGGAGTTGAATGATTGAGTGTATAATTGATTCATTGTCAAAGATATGGAAACTGCAATGAGAAGACGTGAAGGAGGAAAAAGGGAAGAGAGGTAAATTCAGAAGTTGGCCGAATGAAGAATGACTTGTGTGTGCGTATATGGGGGGAAGCATGCGAAGCAGTGGCTAGCTGCAGTGCAGAAGTAGGAAGCATTCCGCTAATGCAAACTAAAGCACTGAGGTGATGTGATTGTAAGAGTGTGGGAAAAGAATCTATAGTCTGAAAGACGTAACGTTGAGATTAACAATTCTACAACTACTATAGATAAACTGCGCGTTTTTTCTCGGGTAATTTACGGAAACTTGAAATGTATGGATAAGATGTTATACCATGAGCCAGTTGAAAACACCTTCTATTGCTTTGGATCTCGAACACTTTCGTGATAAATTTTCTCGAATACTTTTGATGTCTTTGTTTTTAGTTTTTTGAACATGTTTGGATAGCTGGCCGATGGATAATAATGGATTATCTATTATTTATGCACCATGAATTAGAACTTTGTGCACTGAGAATACCACGGATATAGTTCAGCAAATAGTCGCGCAGTTTCATCCGCATATTCTGAAAATTTGTCATTATTCATCTCATGGCCGCTTGAAATAGCTTACAGAATAACGTAAAATCGTTTGATTAAATTTTCTTTGACCCCCGTTATCATGGCAAACACAGTTAAATTTTCTAAAAAGCACCGAGCTGTACATTGCTATCATTGGTACTGCCGAATCCAGGCTTCAAATAATCAACGATTAGTCCTAATTTGGTACGGAAGGCCTTTTTAATAATGCTCTTAGTCTCTTGTACAATTCGTTTTTCTTCTTTAGTATGTGCTTGCGATTTTTAAATTTTCAGTTTCTAGGACAATTGCAAACGAAATTCGAAAAACCGTATTCACCCATGTAACATATATAGTCCAAACCTGAAATTGGCCTCGTTGAGTTTTCTTTGTATAAAAGCGTCAATCTTAATAAAATCTTAAGATGTAGCTCCACATAAGTAGCATCATAGAGTGAAGAAGAAGAACTCGAAGATGTCACTGCGGTGCAAAGTTTCCCATCGATCATCGTTAACCCAATTTATCTTCAACTGAAATTCCGTTCTAATTTAGTACTGTTTCACAAGGGAGAAGTGTCTTTATCTGATCTTTAATGTAGCGTTCTTCGTTTACAATCGATTCTATGTTTTCGTGCAAAAGCTGTAATCTTAGCGGTCTACAGAATGGAGGAGACGAAGACCTAGGATTCTGCGACATCACAATTTTTGCATTCGATTTGTCATCGACAGACACGAGTTGTAATTGCACGACTAAAGTGAAAAACACACTTGAGTCGGATTGTTGTCGTCGTGAAACTTTTTTTTATATACACTTTGTCCAGGGCTTCCTTCGCAGACGCATTTACATGTAAGGGATATTTTCTTAACATTTTCGTCCGCTGTACTCGAACTAATTTCACGTTGAAGTACTATAATACGCTGAACTATTTGGTTCAGTAAAGCCTGTAGCTGAACCTCTGCTTCGCTCTCTGTAATACTCATAGCCGTACGGGGTGAATAACACAGATTTTTTCTTTTTGCCACGGAAATTTTCGTAATGCTGCCCAATGCCTCAGAGATCTCAGTTCTCGATAGTCACTCTTTGACATTTTACGGTCCACTAAATAGAAAAGTGTAACATCTGCGGATGATGTAACTTCGGATGTTGTTTCCAAAGCCTTTCGGTACTTGAAGCTCTTGTTCGACTCGTCAGTGTTGCATTCTTCATAACGTTCGATGTATTTAATTGTCCGGAGGAGCGAAGGCTCATTGAACAGCATATGGAGACTCGTTTGTAGTCAACATTGCACAGACTGCTTCAGTTCTCGTCCGTTTCCATCTCTCACTTGGTAACTCAAACTCCTTGGAAGGGCAATCACTCTTATTGGTCGATGTCTTCTGAGAAGTAGCAGGTGCGGGAAAGGACACGTGCACATTAAGCCACGACTTATATTTCTTGTAAAACTTATTTTTTTCTCTACAGACCGATTGCTACATTGTTTTCATTGTGTTAAATAACATTAAAAAGGATTGCTTTATATCGTTCGATATAAAAACCGAACGTCCACTCTCCTCGCGACTTGCAACTCAAGATGTTCCAATAAAGCGGCAATCCATTCTTCAAATGTTCTTTCACCATGTTCGAAACCTCTTTCCGTATATAGAGTAACGCTTCCATACTAGACCTTCTAGCAAATCCACAGAGAATTTAAAACTGATTTTCATATGAAAACTTCAAATATTTAACGTAAGCCATAGTGAATAAAGTACTATCTAACTCATTTGATAAACTACGCTTTTCTATAGCGATTTTCATTTTATTTGTAAGTTTGTTCTCCAATATTAAGGTCACAAAAACACGTGGCCGTAATATTTATTCATATAATTTTTGACAGATAAAACAATAATACATATGCTGCTTCTCAAGAAACCTTGAACACAAATTATTAATAACATTTACTATAAACAATGCGAATATAAAATAACCGAGCTGGTTTTTAGTCTCCTATTGTACGTACTGAAAACCTGCCGTAACATGCTGCGTACCCCCTCAAGCTGTGCACGAATTACGAACAAAAATCGTTACAGCCAAAGGAGCAGGTGGGAGCAGCCGAATTTTGTAAATTTCATAAGCTAATAGACTAGACTAAAAAAAATAGACCTAAAACCCTCAAATTGGGTCGTTGCACAAAATGGTGCAAAATGGTACTTTATATTTGAAAATAGAAGTTGATCCGGTTTTTCAGGACTTCGTCCCACTGTGTTCCGCAAAGGAAGAACTTGTATAGTATAGACTTATAGAGATAGACTGTACGGTCTTGCGGGGCGGCTAATGGTAACTGGGAGTTGTACCTACGCCAACTGGTGGCGAAAGATTGAACTAGTGAATTCGGGTCAGTTGATGGACCAGTGGTCAGGAAGTAGCCATCAAGATACAAATGCATTTATACACTGACCTATAATTCAGTGAGTCGAATAATGTAAAAAAATTTACAGCATATTTTTACAAGAACAATAAGTACGATGTTTTTGTCGTTGTGTGAAATTTTGGTTCATTTGGGTTCTACACCGAAAAGCCGGAACTTTATTGAAGGAGAGCAAATCGTTACTTCTAATCATTTAATTTATACAAGAATATTAAATGAAAATAATGAATACTATGAATTACTGTCTTATTGTTTGCAATCATCAAAAACTCGAGGAAACCCTCATGAAATAACTACAGTGATAGCTAAAACAGGCAAAGATTTCTCTGATCATCGGATTCATAAGTCGAATTAAGATTAGTTGAATTAGTTGATGCATCCGATTTTGTAAAACAAGCAGGTTGATTGGTTGAAAATATTTTATCTCTTCATAATCTTCTTGCCTCTCTGTCATTATTTTTAATTTCAATCCATTCTGTTTTTTTATCATTACGACGCAAATTGCAAGAATGTACTGCATTTTGTTTCAAAACGTCTTTTACCTTTAGAACCTAAATCTGCATAGCAAAATAATGTTTTGAGTTTATTTTAAGAAATAAAAAAATTAATATCAAATAATGTAGCCGAAAATAAATATAATTACCTGGTAAAAAATAATCAGACTTTTTAAAATGCAATGAACAAACTTGCATGTAATCTGTAATGTCTTTGTCTATTTTTAAAACTCGTTGCCATATTTTTCTACAGTCAATTTTTCCATCAACTCCAAAAGCATTTTTAATCTTGATAAAATTTTTATTTTGTTTTTGAAAATAATGAAACCGAACATCTGAGTTTTTACAAGACTTACTACTGCACCCATAAACACAGAAAAACATTTTGCTTTTATTTTCTTTTGGAGAAAATCGCGCTCCCGTAGTATCTACGGTATTTTCCATCGTGGTATCGAATTTGTTCACTTAATAGAAAAAATACAAAATCAATAATAAGTGCAAATAATACCTAATAAGGTTTAAATAATTAAATACAAGTTCAGTATTTTTTTATTATGCATAAGCTGTTCGTGACAGCTGACCCAATTTGAGTAGTTTCAATTTCTACCACCAGACGGCAACACCGTACTTACCATTTACCAAAAGCCAAGACCGAAAGACAGAGCTAGTTCTGTCGGAGTCCTCTTTATGTTGAATGATCAAAAAGGTAGGGAGCAGCAGCCAGGCGGCCAAAGCGATAAGGCAAGCAGGGTATATTTGTATAACTATGTGTTTCCCCTGCAAACTCATCGATTTCAGTGAGAGAAAATTCCCGCAGCTATTGTTCTCTCCGTCTTGTCACGTCTTCAGAGTTCAGCTCGGAGAACAGAGCGCACAATCTATCTTCATAAGACTATGTTGTATCGACAACGTCTTCCCCGTAAACTCGATTATTCAAATAAGCCTAAGCCAGGCAAGCGAAAAATTCTTCTGTTTTTTCGTAGCCAAAATTAGAGCATACGATTCGGTCAAGCACAAGCTGTTATGGATGAAACTGTTCAAGATAGGAGTGAGTGTGAAATTCTTTAGAATATTCCAAAGCTTATACAACCAGGCAAACAGAACTCCCAATGGTACGTCGATAAGGTTCGATGTAACGGAGGGAGTTCTCCAAGGTGAAATATTAAGCCCACAATTTTTCTCCCTATTCCTAAGTGACTTAAAAAAATTCTTTTACGAAAACTGTGCTCGCGGTATATCAATCAATCAGGCTAATTAAATATTTTGCATGACTTACGCAGACGATATCGTCGTGCTATCTGATTCAGTCCCAGACTTAAAGAAAAAGATTAGAATCTTGAAAGCGTATTGCAGAGAAAACAACCTCGTAACAAACTTTAGTAAATCAAAAACCCTCATTTCTCATAATGGTCGGTTTAAAGCGCAAGTAACTTCTACTGTGATGACTAAGAGATAGAAACTGTTAATTACTTCAGTTATCTCGGGCTCACTTTTTCTACATCTGGCGTGTTACTCAAAAATAAAGAAAAAACAGTTAGTAGCACTCGAGCCGTCATGTCAAGCGCACTAAATATTATAAACTTTGTAAAATCGAACAACTGAAACACGAAACCTTTCTAGCACTAGTGACAAGCGGTCTTCTTTACGGGATGGAAATCTGGGACCTTCGGTACTTGAAAGATATTGACCGAATACAATTCTCATGTTATACAAAAGTACTTCACCTTCTAAACTTCTCTTCTAATTACGGGATTAGAATTGAAACGAGCGCCACCTCGATCTCGTGGAACGCAATGAGGAACAGCCTAGCTTGGTTTCAGAGAGTCAATAAAATGAACGAACATAGTATGTAAAGATTTGCCTTGATCGCCTACTAAAAATCGCAAATAAAAACAAAAATAACATCAAGTAAATCGGGTCAACCAAAAGATCTAGCCGGGGTTGCATATGAAATGTACGCTTGAACCTATGTGGATTTGCTATACGCCACATTTTAGAGCAACCTCAAAAACCTGGTCGCCCAAATTTAAAACCTCTATGTATATGATTGTCTTGACCTCGATGATGACGAATAAATATTTATTTCTTGGATATGAAGGTCAATGACACAGACGTCAATTTGTTAACGTTTCGGCCCAGGTGGGGGCCCTCCTCAGAACGCATTTTTTTTAATATGATAATCTGGTGCAAGAATTTTTTGGATAAAAAAGCATGATGTGGAACATGCCGATGAAACAGTTTTGTAGGATAAAATTTTAAAATACACTATTACATTGTACAGTGTAATACGTAACTCCCAAGTACACATCATGGAGCAAAATTAATGGCAAGGAAGGCATGACATTGAATTTAGATGACCGTTAGAGAAGTTGACACAACAACGGTCGGACTAGAAGAATTAAAACCTCTATCTTCATTATTATGCTGGAAACTCAGAATAACGTGGATTTCGGTTTTTTCGGGATTCCTACGCCATTTGTACTTTGAAAAATATGAAAAAAATTTGAGATCTAGCGGATATCGATATACGTACTCGTGAAATTTTTCGTGCCAAACTCGAGCTGTGAAAAATCATTTTAGGTTTAAATTGTCGATCTACTGAGTTTGCAGAGTGACTAACTTCTTTTTTTCACAGTATGTAGATGGCGTCATACTTGCTTTCCTATCATTTGTTCAGATTTTTCGGAAAGGTGCGCCATTGTTAAAAAAATCAAAACCCGATTTTCAGTCATTTTTTAGGGAAATCCTTAAATATGTGGAGTCTTTGGAGTCGTTGCCGATGACTTATTTGACAATGATTGCTCTATAGTGCTACACGAAGCGAACCTTCCTGGATTAAATTCGATTCTGTTTATTTTTTTATTATTTGTTTTTATTTGAAAGGATTTGAGTTCCATCTAGATTATGCCCATGCCGCCCCGCCGGTAAGATAGTTTTCCTACCGACTGACAAAGATCAAGCTTTATAAATTTTCATACTTGTTTATTCATTTTATAAATTCTCTTGATGCGCTATCTGGTGGTTGATATTCAAGACAATTAACAGTTTATGCGTGGGCGTCAGGGACTTAATTGTTTCGTGTGGTTTTATGCGATATTGGGATCTCTGGCAGAAGCGTGGCTTAAGAAATTGCACCTAGCGGTGAAAATATGCACTAGAGTGAGTAGGTCATAGTTTACATAAACAAATGTAGACAACTGTACTTTTATAAAAAAAAACATCTTGTTTTCGTAATTTTAAAATATGTAAGAAAAGGGCAATGTACTGAAAATCAAAGTCAAATTGCGACACATAAACAGTAAAACTTATCGATGCTACATCGATTATGTGCCCAACTCAAATCGATACGATAGCATGAAGCGCTATTATCGCGAATGTGCAAACGGGAGTCGTATCGTTGGGTGTTGTTCACACGTAGCAGCAACAATTTATTATTTATCTAATGCTCGATATCGCGAAAATTATAAGGCCTGCAAAGGTATTGAGTAGAATTTTCGAAACCGAGCAGGTCAATCCTGTTATCAATGATGATAATGATGAAGACTGAATAAATTATGTTGTACACAGTTTTTATATTATATAATTTCGAATCCGTTTGATGTACTTCTTAAACAGATGAAAAATTATTAAATCTACAATATTATAAAATCAGAAACGAATTTGTTCACTCATTCAGTAAATAAGGGAGTATTTTCAACTATGTCGAGGAATTATTCGATCACGGAAATATGTCCCCGATGATTCAATTGAAATTAAGTTACTTTTCCCTCAAAAACTATTGAAAAATCAGTTTTTGAATTTTTTAACAATGACGCACCTTTCCGAAATTCTGAAAAAATTGAAGAAAATGAAGAATGACCCAATGTGCAAACTGTGAGAAAAAGAGGTTAGTCATTTTTCAAACTCAATAACAGATCGACAATTTAAACCTGAAAAGATTTTTCACAGCTTGAGTTTGGCGCGAAAAAATTCTCGAGTTTATATTGATATCCGCCAGAGCTGAAATTTTTTTCATATTTTTTAAAGTCGAAATCGTGTGGGAATCGCGAAAAAACTGAAATCCACGTTATTCGGAGTTTCCAGTATAATAATAAAGATAAAGGTTTCAAGTTTGGGTGAACCAAGTTTTTGAGGTAGCCTTAAAATGTGGCGTATAGCAAATCCAAATTGGTTCAGGGGCATATTTCATATGAAACCCCGGCTAGGCCCTTAATGACTTTTTTGTAAAAAATAATATCGAAGAAAAACATATACCTAAAAGTATACAAAAAATGATTTAGAATTAAGATATCATCCTTAAAAAATACCACTCAAACTTCTGAATGAAAAAATACTCTTACTAAAAACAAGGATGATCACACAAGTACGTTTAATAAACAGTACCATGAGAAGAGTAATCTTCAATCAAAAGATTCACAGATTTTCGCTAACGTCGGATTGTGAGTTTTGTCACAGTGAAATGTATTGCCCTTGCCGCAATAGTCTAAGGCCGGAATTTTATTATGTTAAAAGCGAAATAATGGGTGAAAACGACTTTTGGCGAAACCTTCACTACAACGACTCAACACAAGAGCTGCTCAAACTAGCACTGTATATGGTGCGTGCTTTAGAATTAAGGTCAAAATTTGCGAACGAGTGGCTACAAGCGAACACGTCATAATTGTAAAACATCTTCTCCACCTCCGAATTCACCTGTACTAAATAGAACACCTAAACATGTGTACTGACTTCATTGTGAGAGCAAAATTTAATAAATAAATCGAATTGAATATTAAACTAATAAAATTATTGAGAAAAAGAAATAACCACGAATGGTTCAATCTTTTCTTTTTAGTATAGTAATTTTATACGTTTAAATTATTTGAAATGTAAAATGTGGAATGAAAAGATATTTATTTTACTTTACTACTTTCTACATTAATTATGACTTATATGAGTCAAAAACATCTGTAACAGGATTTCAGCTTGCACGCTACGGATATAACGCTAAAACGTGAAAAATTTGCATTTTTCATCGCGAGGCTGGAACTCACGTGATAGGGAAGATGGCATGTTGCCACTTGGCAGAAAGATTGCTTTTTGGGTGCTGAAAAACACATGAAATTTTTGCGATGATCGAAGGTGACGTTTTTGGAAAACTCAATTTCAAGAAAAATTTACTTATTCAGTCTTTATCTTCCATTTCAGAGAATTTCCACTGAATCACAGTTTACTAGCAACAAGCTTGAAACTTATGAAATACAGCAAATTAAAAAAAAAAAAAATCGTTGCATTGGATGATTGGGGACGAAATAGCGCCAAGTTGAAGACATGAATTTTTTACACAATTTATTTGCAAATTTCAAAATGACGAAACAGAAGTAAGAATTCGTTTTTCGTCAAAACGCAAGGCTACGTGTCTCATAAAATTGCATGAAGATTGACATGCTAAAGTTACAAATTTACCGAAGGTGGTCGCCATGAAATGGTCGGCGATTCAGATCATCGTGCGAGGTATAAAACTTGCCGACTTTGCAGTACGCTAAAAGTGGTAATACTGATCTACAAGAAAAAAATGACATTTTAGAACTTAGCTTGCTGTACAAATTTGATAAGAGACATTTTTTCGATATGTATCACAAGAAAGGAGAAAAAATGGAATGCTAAGTTTCAATCTCTCAATTTTACGCCCTAATTGTAGAGCGTAAAAAAGTAACCAAAAAGTATCCGGTGTAAATTATTGTATCACGACGGGGATCGAGTTATCGCAAAAAAAGAAAATTTACCTTTTTTTCAATATGGTGGAGAAAGCACACAGGACATCTTGGGAATCTTTCTAAGCCCCCTCTACACAATATATAACGATCAGCCTGTTCTGTTCACTCACATTTTTTTGTCTTTTTTCGGACAGAATAACTTGACTACTAAGACTAAACTCGAAAGATCGGTATAGAGACTGTGCGCGAAATTGACGACAGCGCCAAATCGACCGTATTTGTCCCAACCGATGGGCATTTTGCCCTGTCCAATCCAATGGCTCAGCAAAATTATAAATTACCGTTGCTACGCCATGGCACGAAAGTGATCAATCGTTATGAATCGCCCTTTTACTCGGTATTTATGAGACTATTATAACAACTGGTAGCGCAACAATTAACCTTCACTTTTCTTACACTGGGAGAAAGCATTTTTTATACATAAACTTTTGATTTTTTTTTTTTAAATTACGATAAGTAACTACCGGACGTGTAAGTCCCATCAATAGGGATAAATTTGACCATTCGTAGCGCTAGTTGCACTCACGCTCGGTCCGTGTAAGTGTAAAGTTTTTGATGCAACAATATTCGTCACGTAGAGATCCCCTATCCTCGATCTGCTCTTTGTGCGGATTTTCGTACCCCCATTTTCGCTTCGTACACTGCGCGTCGAAATGCGTGAATCAGGCACTTCGCACACTACCAACAGGTATGAAAAATCAAATCTCGGACATTGAGTTGAAGACAATCCTTTTAATGGTCTGCTTTCATCTCAGCTGTAGCACATCCGATAATTCTAGTTCAATTTTATAATTAAAGGTATTCTAGCTTCCTGTAACAATCACTTCCATGAAAATTTATATAATATTTCTTTGTATTTTTATGGACAGAGAAAGAAAGTCATGGAGTCTGAGAAGATGTGGAGACGTATCATTGCAGAATCCTTTCAAAGAGATCTGGATATTTTGAAAAAGCAATGCACCACAGGAGAAAGTCTGCAACGGCCAATAAATATATATCCCTACCTAAAAGTTTTGGATGAGCATCATTACATTGATGTTATTGCAAAAGAAATTAAACGATTAGCTACTGGTTCCGAAATGTTCAGTCCTTCTTTAAACACGCTGACTCGAAATCTTGGCCACAATATATTTAGAAAATATGAGGTAATGATATTCCTATTACCTGGCT
Organism: Neodiprion lecontei; assembly: GCF_021901455.1. NCBI lineage: Eukaryota > Metazoa > Arthropoda > Insecta > Hymenoptera > Diprionidae > Neodiprion > Neodiprion lecontei. The sequence goes on from NC_060262.1 coordinate 17,078,275, forward strand.
TGTGCTTTCAACGTATAAGTTGTATTGTTCCAACTAAAAATTTTCATCAATAGTGCGTAGCATCAAATTATTTTTGACGCATAAATCACTAATTAAATTTGTGATTAATCTCGTATTAGATTGAAATGAAGTCAAGATACGGCGTGAGTAAAAAGATATTCCGAATATACGGAAAATATTGTGATCGGTATTTAAACGGATACAACGGAATGAATACACGATCTATCTGGCAAAATCTCCTCCATGAAGAAATACACAGTGGCCCGACCACAGACATACAAATTACAGAGTGGCCATCAACTGTTTTTGGAAGTCTCGGTCGATTTTTGTATGACATCATTTTGAGGGATATCAAAATTGATGTCAATTGTATAAAAAACAAAAGTAAAACTGAAAGATATTTGCCTGCGTTTTACACTGTCTTTAGAAACACTCGATACGTAATTACGCAAGAGGTAAGTGAATCTACTGAATATTCATATAACTTACGTTGTACAGAGAATCCTACGAAGCTTGATCATGTTTATAAATAAAACATTTAATACTGTAGATAAAACCGCATCCAGTCTTGTCACGAATATACAAACAAGCGCAGCTCGATACCTTGGATTTTGATACCACAGATGTACCATCAGTGATTCCACCAGTACCCTGGCATACTGTCCACCATGGAGGATACTTGGTAGCTGGTCAAAAAATTATAAGACTGCCTTACCAAGCTGTAAGTTGTAGATTTTCACAGGCCACTTAATTTTTTATATCTTGAGCACAAAATTGTTAAACATCTTTCATTAAGAAATGCGATTATGATAGTATTTGTCCTATGGACAAGGCGACATTCGGACTGTAAATAAAGTAATAAAAATAAGGAATATAATTGGTTCTGAGTTTAGGTTCAGCAATGGCGAATACTCCAAAGTATACCACAACAGCAGATATACCCTGTTCTAGATTGTTTGAATCAACTGGGTAGTATACCCTGGAGAATAAACCAACCTGTTTTGGACATCGCTGTGAAGGTAAGCGTTTTTTGATATATTTGCAGTTTCAACGCGTTCGCATTCAATTGCCCAATTTTTCCAGGTATTCCAGAATGGCGGATCAAAAAAATTAGATATTCCAGAACCACAGTCTCCCGTAGTCCCAACTGTAACGGTTGATGCGAATGCATCAAAGGAAGAACGAGTCAAGGCTTCGAAAGCCCGACTGAAGGAAAGGCAGAAAAGATCAGATATGTACTCTCTCTGGTGTGATACTCTTTACAAACTGTCCTTGGCTAATCACGTAAGAAACTATTTTCTCTTTTAAGGGCATCGGCAGGGGGGGGAGCACCCCTTCCCTGGAGATTCCAAAAAGTTTGGATAGCGCAATGAGAATTAAATGAAAACGGTGTCATTTGAAATAGCCATTAAAAACACATACTGAGAAAAAAACGTAATTGACTTGAACAAAAACTAATTGAGTAGGCCAACAGGGTAGTTTCTTTATTTAAAATATATGTGCTTCGGACACATGCTCACTATATATTTTATTGCAAGAGTGATAATGTTAACAAAAAATCTGTAACTACGAAGTTTTAGTTCGAATTAGTGCTACTATCTGAAAAAAATACACACCATATCAGGCAAACTATAGGAATTGCACTTCCTCTAAATAAAAAAAAGTTGAATAAATGTATATTCGAAACTGGACTGTTTTGTTTGATAATGTGATCAATCCTGGAGAAAAATGCGCAACACATTTGCTATGTGCTGCATTACTACTTATTGTTCACTTAAATTTGAACGTTTTACTCTGTTGCAGTTCAGGGGCCAAGTATTTTGGTTACCACACAGTTTAGATTTCAGAGGACGTGTATATCCAGTCCCTCCACATCTGAATCATTTGGGTTCTGACTTGGCACGTTCCTTGATGGTCTTTGCTTTAGGAAAACCCTTAGGTCCAGATGGGCTTGATTGGCTAAAGATCCATATTATCAACATAACAGGACTTAAGAAAAGAGAATCTAACGACGAGCGACTGAAATATGCAAATGAGCTGTTACCAAAAATCTTAGACAGTGCAGAAAACCCGTTTACGGTAAGCTATTTTAATTTCCTATAAAAAATTTTAGACCAGCAGTGGTGAGATTCAAGTTCTATAAAATAAAGTTTGAATTAACTAATAGCGACGTTCCCAAACGTCAGTTCTCTGAAACACCGACCCCCCAAGCCCTGAAGGTGCGAAATCCCAAATGTGCAAATTTTCGAAAAATTTAGCTCTGATATCACTTAGTCTCGAAAAGTCAAATTCTGAAATAGCCAGCCTGTATTTAGTAGCTTTAATATGAAGGTATTTTTATAATTTTGTGGTACAGTAGAGCTGTTAGTTAGGGTTTAGACAATTCAAGATTCTATTTTGGAAGTTGCGTATTTGTGACAGTTGCACTTTTGAATTTCCGAAACGTTTCGAGTTTTGGTTTTGAGAAGTTTCAAACCCAGTATTTTGGTTTGTCAGAGCTGTTGTTATTCGAAACATCAATTTTCCCTGCCATGCGTTTATGTTTGGTGAGAACAAATATGAACCTTGTAAAATGCATAGGTACAGTGCACTCCCTCAACAGTACCACTTCTCTACTTTCATACTTGGTTGCGGTCCCCCACCCCTCCCTAGACCAATTTTTTCTGTCAAGCGTAACTCTTAATGGTGCGGCGCATAAAATGCAATATCTCGCACGCTCGCGGGTCCTCCAATTAGCGGAAAACCGCTTCTCCTTTTATACCGTAGCGGCACTATTGAGAGAGTGCTTGAAGTAATCTTAAGATTTGGTCAGGTTTAGAAATAGTATTTAAAAACTGAATGATAATTTAGCCACCTCCTGATTCGGGCTGAGAGATAATAAATGCGGTATTTCTGGGGACCAACTTTTATCGTGCAAAAATTTACCGAGCGTATAATATTCATTTTTAGCGTGATGACGCGATCGCGAAAACGGTTTCCGAGCTGCAGCCATCACCGCGCAAGTCGGTTTAACGCGCAAAATTCAACCACGCAACAGCAATTACCTACAATCTACACTGTTAAAAATGTTTGATGGAAATGTGCTAAAATTGTAATGGAAGTTTTATCCTCTTATGGAAGAGTAAATTTACTCTACTTTTTTCAAGTATTCTTCGAAAACTAATTTTTTGAATTGACTGTAACATTACCGCAAACTTACTAGTATTAGTGCCGTAATTTCAATAAATCTGGGTATTATTTTTACAATTATGGATTGCAAATTTAATGGATGAGGAAAAAATAGATGTGGAACGGGTGTATAATTGGTTATTAATTTTTTGTGAGCACAGACAACATCTTAATAACTTATCATTCCTTACAATCGATGAAAGCGCATTTTAGATCGATTAGAAAACCTATCGCATTATTTTTTCCTAACCGGGGCTCAAACCCCGTTGTTTGCTCGCAACTTTCGGATTACTAGTCGGACGACCTACCTACTACACCAAACTATGTACTTCATTTGATTATTAATGCATTGTACAGTTCACACGAGCATGATAGATAATACGGTCACCAAAAACTCAATAATAAGATTATAGTTTTACAATTCGTACTCACAATACAATTTCAATGAATATACAAAAATATTTACTGTTGCTAAATAATTATAAATCGCGCAACTTTTCCCGTTGATTGAAATTCTCAAACTCATTGGTCAACGTAAATTTCAAACATGTATCTACGACATATATGTTGTTTTCGTATGTTCTTAATCATGTATAATCTCATATTGTCATGAAATTGTTCACTCGGATACGTTCGAAGACAAGCACTTGAATACGGAAGTGTCTGATCAATACACCGCAATGCCTTTGGCAACATTTTAACCAGTTTCGAAGGATATCTGTATCGTCGAGACAAAGAATACGAAGGTAAACGGTATGTCAGTGCATTAAATATGATGTGTATTCGTGCGCCGGCAGAAGCAAACTTAGTAGTCAAGGAGCTGGCTGCCATTTTAGTAAATGATTTGTTTGTTTTTCATATCGATAGGGATGAAAGTTCAGATCAATACAAATCGATTTGGTCCAGTTAATTAAGGTCCTACGTCCCTGCGTTTTTGAGTTACAGCGCTTCAAAAATGTAAAAAAAGGGTACTAAATCATGTGTTCGTGTCTGCCTCTAGGACTGATGGTCAGAATCATCCTCAAAACGTTGAAAATCCAGAGGCAGACATGCAGGGCCCTGCATTATCACGGGACGTACTTGTAAAAATGTAAAAAAAAAGGTCTACTAAATCATTTGTTCGTCGTTCTAGTTGCGTCCATTCGATTCAATAGGACTACCCGAATACAAAAAAAAAGTTGGCAGACATTTTGGTTACTGATTTTGAGGTGTACCATTTTTTGAAGTTCACGCAGAATCAAGGGAAAGTGGGTATTACGGCTATTTATTGTTGGTATTAATAGTTTTAGTATTATTATATTATTCAGTGTTTTTTATTGGATCCAATAAAAAGAAGAAAAAAAAACAGTTTATTACAACGTCAGAAGTAACACAACAGAAGACACAAATAAATTTAAGGATGTATGTCATGGATCGTCCCAGCCAAAAATTGTATACGATCAGACTTTTTGTACTTTGTTACTTAATAAAAATCTAAAACATTCGGCATGCTATGAACAACAATCATCAATAATAATATTGCCGAAAAGTAATTAAGAAATTGTTTAAACAAATAATTATTCAAAAATTTATTATATATGTATAGGTGTATACCTACACATATATCTATAATGTATAGGTACGCCCTAACTCTCTACGGAGTTATAACGTTCTCACTTTCTTCTCTCTAAGAAAGAAAGACAAACTATACAGTTCATTTTATACCTGCGGGACGGCAGGTAACAGATTTAGAACCCGAATATTTGAAATACGTTTTTAAAATTGTTCCTATCAGTTGCTTGTATGTAACATTAATTATTTTCATTAACATTTTGTAGGCGCAGAATTTTTTACTTCTGGCTTGGCGCGAGCGTAGAGTTAAAAAAAAAATTATATTCAAATGGTCTGCCTTTGGAAAATCAGGGGTCTGGATGTCTGCCTCTGGATTTTCAACGTTTTGAGGACGATTCTGAGCATCAGTCCAAGAGGCAGACACGAACAAATGATCCAGCACACCTTTTTTTTACATTTTTAAAGCGCTGTCAATTGACAACTCGCGCTACCATGGTGGCAGACCATTTTTCTGTGGCCCTTCACATTGTTTTTAATCGAACAATTCAAGTCTGCCGAGCGAACATTTTGTTACCTCCTCCAGACTTCATATTCCTTTCCCACACTCTTAGTTACCTTACGCTCTGTAGTCTACTCTTATCGTCCGCGAGTCAGCAGATTCTTCTGTAACTCGCGGCTAGCTTGCCTTCTACATCCCGCTAAACTCGGCAGATCCATCCTAGCACTCAAGCAAGACACCTCTCCCTCTAAACCAAAACCATACCTTTTTCCCTCGACCGACTCCGTTGCATTGACTACTAATAAACAATCAGATACTTTAAATCGTTTACCTTCCCTTAATACCGATCCCGTTCTATTCCATTCACTTCTTGCATTGGGAGTAGTAGCACGCGAGTGCATAGTCCACGTGAACGGACCCTATAATAGGCAAAAAACACCTTGGCTGGGCGTGGAGTAAGCTCCGATTACCGCTCATCGGAGCCTACGCATTCTACCCCGTAACAATTTCATATACACTTTTTTAAATCATAAAAAAAACTTCAAAAATTTACTACTACGAAAGTCAGAGGTCTGGATGTCTGCCTCTGGATTTTGATCGTTTTCAGGATGATTCTGACCATCAGTCCAAGAGGCAGACACGAACAAATGATTTAGCAAACCTTTTTTTTTTCAAATTTTTTAAGCCCTGTCAATTGACAACGCAGGCCTGTCAAGGTGGCAAACGCGGTCCTCAATGTTTCTCATGGTACAAAAATTGACATTAATAATGTCTGCCAGACGAACAAATCATTTAGAAAATTTGGCAGCCAGCTCCTTAACTATAGCATCATCACTCATAGAGCACTCAGAATCAACTTCTAAACACTGCTGATGCGGCTGCGTGCAAAGTATTGGAGAATATTAAAAAGGTTGCTTGTGAAACAACGGAATTACCATAGAACGTTGTTGCAAATTTCTGTAGTAATGTCAATGCAGCCGTTATCGGAAAGTTATCGAATTAGTAAACTCTAATTTCTACGTTATACATGTCGAAGAGTTGTATGACATCCACTATTATATCGATAACATGTGGATTGGACACTCGATGGGTAGTGGGTGACACCATCAGCCATTATACCCTACAAACATCTGGAATCAGTGAGTACGCTTACACGGCGCTGTTATTCCGGTTTTGCTGTGGTCGACATAGTAATGTCAGATTTAAAAATGCGTGTAAATGGCGCATTACCCCGGATATAACAAATTTACATGCATTTTTAAATCCGGTATTACTATTTCGGCCATAGTAAAACCGGAATAACAGCACCGTGTTAGGGTACTCAGTATCAAACTGTCGAAGCCGATCTTCATAAGATAAATAATTTCACGGAATCATGGAACAACACGTTCAATCGGTTACCAGGTGCAGCGCATTCAACAATTTGGAAATTTAGCGATGGGTTGAAGCAACAGTAAATTCTTACTGGTCTTCGTCTGGTACATGTTCGCAGTAAAGAAGTGTATAAAAAAAAAATTTGATCTTTTTCCGCACGATTGAAAGTTGTTATGGTGCGATACAACGAAATCGCGATCAGTTACCTGCGGGGAATCTGCCACAATACCGATTAAAATTTTGCGTTATAATAATATATTGATTCTTTTTCGCTGAATTTACCAAGGCATTTTATTATCCACTAATTTGTATAACTATCGACAAAGTTGTATGATTTATGTTGTAATTGCTTTTGCGCGGAATATGAATTGCGCGTGATAATTCAGGGCGGATAAAAGCTGCGCTGTAATTGTACCATAGCCTTATAGTAGACGGAGAGCGGGTGAACTTTTTAGTTACGTCATTTTATAAACAATATTTTCCATCTTGTCGTACTCTCTTAACATAGCTGATAATTGATTCGGAAGTCTGCCTGGCCTCCAGTACTGGAAAACGCGGTGGGAGGGGCGCAAAAGGGTTAAAAAAATCAATTGAAAAACGTCATTTCATAGCGCTAATTTTTTGTGTGGTAGCAGGGAATGATATTTTGAGTTGAATAGTAAAAATGGCAGACACCTCGGTCGCTGGAAAAATGGCGGCAGACAACAATAAAGACGCGCGAAAATGTATCCAACTTACGTCATACTATAAGGGTTGGAACAAAAATAAACTTCTACAGGAAGTCATCCAAATTCTATATACGAAAGGCAGACAAATATCTTGACCCGAACACCGTAGCAGACAACGAAAAAGACCGGTAAATCCGCGCAGATTTGGAAGCGGGCGCTATAGTTATTTTCGATTACCAGAATTTTATTTCGTTATATTGTTATATAGCAGGGTGAGCATATGTATTTTTAAGTATTATTCATAATTATTATTGTTATTATTATTATTCATTATTTTTTTTATTGTTATTATAAATAATTGATTGTGAAAGTATAAGTACATTTTTAAAGCAGAAATACGAAATACTATAGTGACAGACTGCGCGGTCTGTGCACCGAGCTGACAATGAAACGGTATAAGAGAGAGAGAGGGCAACTGCTGGGGCTGGCCCTCACATTCTAATCGGTGACTTGGCGCGGGAAACACGTAGACTTATAAAAATATACTTCCCCGCTTGCTTTACCGCATTCCTCGCCTGGCATCTGCTCCACACTAATTCGATCGTATAATATAGAGCGGGCCGGTCCCAGAGCTATCTCTGTCCTTTGGTTTGGGCTTCAGCAGCCCCGTAAAACCGCACAGTCTATTTCTATAAGTCGCTGAATTGTACTTGCGCGATAAGTGTCGCGCGCATAAAGTATGCGCATATAGTTTCTGCACTGTAACCGATCGTACCCGTAATCCTGTTTGGAACACTGTTTTGGACGTCGTTCTTGGAATTTAAAAATAACTATTCGAGTTTCTGTTATAAACTGCTTAATGCATTCACCTATGAAGGAGCTTCAAAATTCTTGAATTGTAAACAAAATTCATATATGTATTGTGTGTATTCTATACCTTCCTGCAGACTACCGTATAAAAAATTTCTGTAATTGGCAGGCAAATCTGCAAGCGTTACGTTTAGCTACAAAAAATATAAAATAGAACAAAGTAAAAAAATTTTGAATGGGTAAGAAATTATTAGAATTTAGTAAGTCAATGCGTCTCTATACTCAACCAAGATGTTATTTCGGATAGCTTTGAGTTTGATCTCGTCGCTGCTCTCGAGTTAGGGAATGTAGAAAAGAGTAAAAATTGACGCGAGGAAAATTATATTCGAGTGTATGATGGCTTATTGGAATTAGTTATAAATGTTGGAATGGAAGTTGACTTGTTGGGAATGGATTAGACGTATACTTGATGGAAGATGTATTAGAAGTCTACGTAATGAAAGTTAAAATTCAAGTGGTCTTAGGACAAAGAGTATGATTGTAAAAAACGTGGCAGAATCCAGAATACTGGAAAATAGAAATAGTGCAGTAGGCGCGATTACAGGTGGCGTGAGGTTAAATAGAAGTAATACAACAGGGTAAAGACTATGACGTTATTACGAGGAATGTAGACGAGTTGGCAAGTAGAGGTAAGAGGGGGTTACAAAAGATGGAAAAGACGTGTTGCAGTACACCGGATGTAACAGTGCATAACATTTTTTAAGTCGAAACGATCCATTAGTTATCTTTAAAGGGGTATTCCGATGTGACAGCTGAACTTTCAAGCTTTTTTTTTTTTATTTTGCGAAAAAGAAAACAAATCACAACGTTTTTGTATATTATTATTGATGTCTTGAATAAAACAAAAAAACACTTTTTTCATACCGTTTTCATAAGGCCCCCTCACCACATTAAAATATTTTCTGTGAGTTATGTACTCGTGCGATAACTGTTTGTTGGGTCGTTTATTTCAAATCTAAGGTTAAAAATTCAAAGTTCAAAGTAATGGATATAATACAGTGGACACAAAAGTCGATAATTGATTTTATTTCTAAAATCTGTATATTTATAATACTTCCGTTCAACAGTCTACCCTGGACTGTAAAGTATTCTTTTATCTGTTTCAAATCGAAAAGATGTTCTGTCGTCGATTTTCATTTTCGTTAGCAGCTCTGGCTTCTTTTAGAAGTAATGACGCTAGTTTCTCGTGAGGTTCAATTCAATGGAATATGAATGGACCAATGAATCCAAGTGTGACTGACTTCACTTCGAATACCTGACTTATTTTATAATAATCTGAGACTCATATTGACAATATCACTTCATCTTAGGGTGAGAAGTGGTGGCAAGAATCTGAAGAGCCGTGGCAAACGTTAGCTGCTTGTTTTGAAATAGCAAATGCTGTGAAGTCGCCAAAGCCGTCTGAATATATTAGTCACTTTCCCGTACATCAAGATGGCAGTTGTAACGGATTGCAACATTATGCAGCACTTGGAAGAGATGAACAAGGAGCTGAAAGTGTTAACCTTGTTCCACGGCCGAAACCTCAAGATGTCTACAGCTCCGTTGCTGCCCTGGTAATAATATTTATTGATTGTAGTTTAATTACTACAATAATAATCTAAGATATTTTTCATTAGTTATACATTTGCTTAGGTTGAAAAAGAGAGACAAAAAGATGCGGAAAATGGAGTGAAAATAGCACAAGTTCTAGATGGGTTAATTAAAAGAAAAGTCATCAAACAAACTGTCATGACTACTGTGTATGGTGTAACACGATTTGGTGCCAGACTACAAATCGCTAGACAACTGAAAGGTGCGTCAATTATATTTTACTACTTGCACATAACATTTGAATACGAAGAACCGTAACGGTAACTGACTCGTGTGGTTGTAACAATAATCAACCAACCCTTGCAAGATGCAAATACCTATCTCTTTAACTACTTATTACGTAATTTTAAATCTTAGTAAACAATTTGAACCGAGAACATTGGAATCACTAAGTAAAATTTAATTTCATATATCGGATTATCGGGGTCCGTGGGTAAAGAGTAACCCACAATTGATCGACACGATTCCATCGAAACGTGACAAAATTTATCAATTGAACACGCAGCAAAGCTTTTAACAAAAACAATGGGGTATGATAATTAAGAATAGGAAAACAAAGTAAACTATTTGGTGTTATGACGATCTAGAGCCACTTTGTGGTACGTGTTTGAGGTACGATCACGTCGCACTTTGACCGTAAGCTGAAGCATTTCTGGTATTTTGGTTGCTTTTAAAGCCCTGTAAAAGGAGCGTGCGCACTGAAGTTTTCAGGTACGTGACGCCTTAGTGTTAGTAGGAGGGTAAATTTATTTCGTAAGCAATTTTTTGCGAGGAATATAATGGCGATAAAAGAAAAACTATAAAAATGAAATTTGACCCGTTTTTAATTTTTGTTTCTTAACTAAATTAGTTCTTTTTTAATTCTTAATTAAATTACAGTGACTCATCCTCCGATTAAAATTCGGCTTATTAAATTACCTAAGTAATTCCAAGAATTGAAACTTATTTACCACTTGCAATGAACAGGTATCGTAGTGCATATGAAATAGAAGTTTTTCCTTATGCACATAAATGCATCGAAATTTTGGAGTTTCCATTAGTTTAAAGTAGGCTTTTGAACTGCAAACAGTACGGAGTGAAATTTATTTTTGAAGTGAGTGAACGAGAAACCAGGGTTGGCATGAAAATTCCAGGGGAGAGTCTTCGAAAACGAAAATTTGTTGGCAATCAGTATGTAATTGCAGAAAGTGAAGTTAGAAACGAACATAACGAGTCAGGATAGCGATGGTAAACTTTTGCATCATGAAAGAAATTGACGAGCATTGCTGATTTTTTGTAGTGAATAACGAAATTGGATATGAGATGATAAACTTTATTATCGATTTTACTGATATTTCCTCACTTGTGAAATGTAAAGAGAGTGCGAAGACAACGTCGATTTCGAAAGATACAATACACGTGGATCGGCTTTCAAATCAAAATTTCCTATCAGAAGTGTGAATATATCGCATCGCGCATTGGGCCCAACATAGGACAAGTGGTTGATATTATCATAAAATCACTCAAATGTGCTGCTTGCAAACAATGGAAAACTCATTCTAGCATTCAAGAATATAAAGAAAGGCTGGCAAACCACGAAGACAAATGTCAGGTCACACATAACGGAAGTTCGAAAGATCTTGGGAGAAATACGGAATAAAATTATCTTATCTGCTAATAAACGGTTTAGAGTCGTGAAAACAACCCTCCTGATTTCTTGCTGCGCTTGGTGGATTTGAATGAAACCAACGCTGAAGTGTTTCTATTCTTAATAAAACTTATTTAAAAAAAAGAGTCCATAGGTAGAGCCATCTTACGGACTTGAAAATCGCGGATAGCTTTGCTTCATGCGGCCTATAAGCCGTACGTTTTCATAGCACTACATCTTCGTTGACGGACCGTTTTCCTAATTAAACAATACCGTTGGTCGACAGTAGAGCCATCCGACGCTTCCCTTACAAAGTTCATTAAAGGTGCTGCTAGGGGCACCTGGCTGTTGGGGTGATAACAGGTTCGAGCATCCCAATTTCTATAGGACTTCATCTTCATGGCTGCGTGCAAATATATATCGTACGATCCGCTACCTTGCGGTTTGAATTCGAACCACTCTTTAGACTACGGACTGGATACTAATATGTAAAAGAAGAAACATAATTGGGCTCTTATCAACCGAGTATAATTACGAGAATATTATTTTAGCATATTAGTTTCTATTTTCTTGCTTACAATGCCCCAAGTAATTCCATAGATTTAGTTGTTTCGTAGATGTAGTAGAATTACTCGTACACATTTGTTGTTTATTTATTTTACAGAAACTGGGAATCGAATTTTCCATCTTGGACGGAACATTGTTATATGTAAAAAAAAAATACGTAGAATCCAAAAAAAAATTATTGAAAATTTTGAAAAATTCCATAATTCACAAAATTTTGATATTTTTCTTTGAACCTTAGCTACGACAGCCTAAACGTTGCGAAAAAATTTCGGAACATTTGTTTTTCAAAAAGTTAGATTCAAGACAAATCCAAACACCTCCTTGTTTTTGTTGATGCGACTTTTCAATTTGGAGATATCGTAAATCAAAAATTCGTGGATTTCGAATATTGTAAAATTTGGGCATGCAAGAACTCGGAAACGGCGGCTCGAAAAACTGGGAAATAAAACAGGGAGATTACTCTCACATAGTATAATAAAATTCTAGAAGAAAAATAAAATCGAAGGTATTGAGGTCTGAAGGTGGCTAACTTAACGTGGAATGCCCCATAGAGTGCTGTACGTAAGCCACACAAGCAGCGGCGCCACTAGCGACGACTAGTTGTTAGAGTGATAGCTCGTTCGAGCATCCCAACTGTTGTTGCTTCAAATAGCTTGCAGGACTCCGTCTTCGTTGCTTCTACGAAAGAAGCTTGCTATTTTCAACAAAGAGTATCTGTAACAACTACTTCGAGTAGGTTCGTCAATAATGAGGTGGATTACGAAAATGCTGTGTTTTATTGAGATTTAATAATAAATACAATTTACTGAGAAAACTTGAGTACATATGTCAGTGTTCTCTTCGCGCGAAGCTGGAATAACTGGCGTCTCTCGCGGAGACGGCTCTCTAGAGCCCGCTTGCTACCAACCAGGTCGATAGATGGCGCCACATGGTGCTACATATCTTAATAATTAACTCGAGTACGAACATTAAACACTAGGAGATTGACGATGAGAAGTTCTTCGATTCTTTCAGAAAAATATTGAAAAGAAAATGGAGTGTATAGAGATAGATTTTTTCCTTTTCATCCCGTTCTTTAAAGTGGTGAGGTGAATTTAAATTACAATTGTCTACTTGTTTGCTTGGTGAAAGAGTGCTGTATAATTTAAGAAAACAAACCTGCGAACTTCTAACATTCTAACAGGTGGAGAAGGAATCATGGAGGGAGAACAGCCAGCGAACGGGGAATGACCGTCAGAAGAAATGGAAGTAGATATGACACAAAATAAAACGAAACACTCGGCAAGCGACTTGAACAGTAACGATGCAAAAAATTATTTAAAAATGTACCCTTGGAAAGTAATTTTACCCATGGAAATCCCATACTAAGCCAAATAGCCAGTTTCCCGCCATAGCAGATTCAGAGAAACAAAGTCAAGGTCGAGATCTAAAAATAAACGAACGCCAATAAGTAGACTGCTATGAGGATAACAACAAAGGTCCGTACGGAATATGAGTAAGAAAAATCAAAATGAACAATACGAACTGAACCAATACAAACTAGGGAGCATGCTATTTATACAAATCTATACTAGAAATTAGAAAAAAAAGGTATAAACAGAGTCGAGGTTGTGTTCAAAAGCTCTACCGAAGCTAATAGACTTTTGACTGACAGGCAGCTGTAGAAGCATAACCTTGAAACGTTTCTCCCCTACTTTCGCTGGCATACACTGAAAGAAATTTTATTGCAATATTTGGTTTTCCGCATAGCATTTTAGAGACAAACGAGGTACAATCATAAATATTCCTAGAATAATATGACATTATACTATTTCTATATATGAGCGAAAGCGCCAAATGGAGACGACATTTTGGATAACCCATTCATGGAACTTTTTGAAATAATTCCAGGATATAGTCCTCGATAATTGACATGTACATAATTTTTTTTAGATTTTTTCCTCCATTATTTCGGCTGCAATTATACGGGACATTTCATCACATTTAGTTGTTTTTTTTTTTTTTTCATCGTTCAACTTTTCGGTATTTTATAGGAAAATAAAAATATTATTAAGAATGCTTGTTTTTAGGAAATTTTCTCAGCTTTTCGAAAACAATATTGATCTTTTTCTCGAACTTGCATAAAGTTCTCAAAGTTGAGTTTCAAATGTGAAAAGCTGTTTTTATGGTATTGCGCATGGATTGACATTTTTTTCAATATTTTTTTCCGAAAGCTGAGAAAATTTCACTAAACATATGTCAAATTCAAGTTGGGTTCTCTGTAAATACGGCGAAAATCAATAAAAATGCAGAAATTCAATTATTTAGAATTTTTATTTTTATGCATATTTAAAAATTGAAAACTATTGATCATTCAAGGTTTTTTCCGTCTTTTACATAGAAATACAATGTGATCATATGTTACCAATAACCCGCATCGGAAAATAGTTATTCGATTATTTACAACATTCAAAAAAAAATTATTTTTTGTAGTTCTAAGATATAGTATCATCATTTCTCAATCAATTTACACACGTGGATAATAACATCAGAAATAAGGCTTTAATATTTTTAAACATATTCGTTCAGTTAAATCGAAGCTTTTTAATTTTGCGGTGAGCAAAACAATTTTCATTTACATCTTGAAAACTTGCACGATTGAAGAATTTGACGAATTCGATATAGGCTTAACTGTAACGGAACCTAGGTTGTTAGGAATCGGTGAAACATAATGCAGCGCATGAGTCCCTTGCACTGTTTTTGAGTAAGATGCTCGTTTATCTAATAAAGGTTTTGAATTCAAATATTCCGTATTGTCGATAAACACAAAATCAATATTTGGCAGACCTTAAGTTGCCCACTTAAACAAGCCATACGGTGTAAGAATTTGTTCTTCCGTGCCCATTTGTAACGATTTTTTTCTCGCATTTCGCTTGATTGTCCCTGCCAAACCATCACACGGTCCCCTGCCATGCGAGATCGCAAAAAAATTCCAAACAGCCTCGATATCAAAGTCATTCTGATGATAACACAAATTTGTAAATGCGCTTTTATCCTTAAACTGCTGAGGCGTTCCATCACTAAAGTAATAAATCTTTTTGACTAAAGGGAATTTTTTTTTATCAAGAAAACGAAATAAATTCAATAAAAATAACAAACAAACGAGAATATTATGTTACGTTAATAGGAAATTGACTTTTAAATAATTCAAAACTGTATTCTTAAAAATTGTAATTTTTTTTAAATTTTATACATAATCAAATAACCATTTTCCGATGCGGGTTATTGGTAACATATGATCACATTGTATTTCTATATAACAGACGGAAAAAACCTTGAATGATTAACGGCTTATGTGGATTGTAAAAGAATCCATTAATTTTCAATTTTTAAATATGCATAAAAATAAAACTTCTAAATAACTGAATTTCTGTATTTTTATTGATTTTCGCCCTATTTACAAAGAACCCAACTTGAATTTGACATATGTTTAGTGAAATTTTTTCAGCTTTCGGAAAAAAATATTGAAAAAAATGTCAATCCATGCGCATGTAGTAGAATGCGTAGGCTCCGATGAGCGGTAATCGGAGCTTACTCCACGCCCAGCCAAGGTGTTATTTGGCTATTATAGGGTCCGTTCACGTGGACTATGCACTCGCGTGCTACTACTCCCAATGCAAGAAGTGAATGGAATAGAACGGGATCGGTATTAAGGGAAGGTAAACGATTTAAAGTATATGATTGTTTATTAGTAGTCAATGCAACGGAGTCGGTCGAGGGAAAAAGGTATGGTTTTGGTTTAGAGGGATAGGTGTCTTGCTTGAGCGCTAGGATGGATCTGCCGAGTTTAGTGGGATGTAGAAGGCAAGCTAGCCGCGAGTTACAGAAGAATCTGCTGACTCGCGGACGATAAGAGTAGACTACAGAGCGTAAGGTAACTAAGAGTGTGGGAAAGGAATAAGAAGTCTGGAGGACGTAACACGCAATACCATAAAAGCAGCTTTTCACATTTGAAATTCAATTTTGAGAGCTTTATGCAAGTTCGAGAAAAAGATCAATATTGTTTTCAAAAAGCTTAGAAAATTTCCTAAAAACAAGCATTCTTAATAATATTTTTATTTTCCTATAAAATACCGAAAAGTTGAACGCAGAAAAAAAAAAAAATTAAATGTGATGAAATGTCCCGTATAATTGCAGCCGAAATAATGGAGGAAAAAATCTAAAAAAAATTATGTACATGTCAATTATCGAGGACTACATCCTGGAATTATTTCAAAAAGTTCCATGAATGGGTTATCCAAAACGTTGTCTCGATTTGGCGGTTTCGCTCATATATTAATATTATCTTGACAAGCAAGAATTACTATATGATCTTTGAAACATTTTTATAAATGTTGTGCATTTCGTTACCCACTATTGTACTTTTCACGACTGTACCGCGATTGTCCCTAAAATGCTATATTTTATTGTACTTTTGTGCATGGGGAAAAGCAAATATTACAATAAAATTTCTTTCAGTGTAGAAAAGCGATAGCGAAAAACATTCCAACTGACTTCAAGTGATCATGTATACAGTGAGATTATTATGAGATTTCGCAGGGTTTTTATTTTTTTTTATCCTAACCATTGCAGGTACCATTCTGAAATTTTTTTTGCAGACTCTTTACCCGATAACAGACATCCTGTAAAATTTCTACCGAAATCGAAACTATGTTATTAGGTTTAAAAAAATGTTATTCTCATTTTTTTGCCAAATTTCAATTTTCCTTATGCAAAAAAATTACGATGTTGATTTTTTTCGATAAAGCGGAAAAAAAGCTTTTATTTTTATGTTTTTTTTGTTCGATGAATATTTTTTGAGATATAGTGTTCATAATGAAAAATTGAAAATCCTGAACGGACCCCATAAAAAATCTATAAAAAATCATAAACGTTCCTTTTGACTAATATTTCAAACTTGCGGATTCTGAAAAAAATTGGAGAGGTTGAAAAATAAAAGTGGCCCGGTTCATAAAGAATCCTTCATAGGCGTGATGGTGTCTCCGCCATGTGTCTCTTTTTTAATTATTTTACAATCATTACCGCTATTTCTCTAATTTTGGGTTTCGCCTAGGGTTCGGAGAGCCGTTTATAACGAGCATGAAAAATGCCACATTATAATACGTATAAAGTGTAAAGGCAAGGAAGTGGTCTGCTAATTTTCATAAAGAATCGCTACGGAGCACCATCTAACAATTAGTAACTAGTGAGTTGTTCGCTGTCTTGAAACTGTATAGACACATTTTATAGTCGCACATATTTTTTACATAGTAATGGCCGAAAAATGGGTTATATACACCTGGGATACCTAAAGCTAGGGTTATGTTTAAAAATTTGTTTCGTGCTTATACATTTTATACGTTTTATAACTCAGTTTTATTGAACAACCATTTATATATCTTTTGAAGTATGAGTTTATCTATATTGTGTGAAAATTTGGTTCGAAAATTTCAAACGGTAAACAAGTTGCAGTCGTTTTTCTGGGACGTGTTTTTGTTGCTAGCGACTGCGGTACCAGATGTGCCTTCGCTATATTTTATCTGAAACAGAAAAAAATTCAATTTTTCGGATAATGGTCGTCTTTGTAATAAAAAAGAGGACGTTTCGCCTCAAAATTGTTCACTACTTATGACGAAAAAAAATCTATGCCAGGCATTGAAAAACGGTTCGACAAGTGATAGATTATTGTATGAAACATAATTGTGCAAAATTAGATCCCGATCAGTCCAGTAGTCGCGGAGATATTTCTGGTACCGGTTTTAAAACACTGTTTCGAGAAGAGCGCATTTGAAGTTTTGAATACAGTTTCCACAGTACGACTACAATGAAATAACTGGATTATTTCAAACTTTCATGAAATAGTCGATTCCTACGCCATATGGCGGAAGATTTTCCGAAGATGTCGACGCTTCATGAGATCTTTTTTTTTTTTGGTGTGTCAACTTCATTCTTCCGTATTTTGGTGCCGTCGTCGATGCTGACCGGTTCCGTTACAAAACGCAATAACTTCGACATTACTGCGAATTTAATTATAAAATCTCCAGGTTAGACACTCAGAGGATAGTACTTTCGAATAAGCCCCTTTTTAAAATATCGATTTTTTTTTTACCAACCCAGGTGTATGTACCCCCTTAATCACAAACTGAGCATCTGAAATTTTTCAATTTGTCATATTACAGCAATCTGTATACCAATCGTATTGATACAAGACTTCAATAGAAGTTCTTACATTCTGTGCTTTAGAAAAATATGTATGAATAAAGTAATTGGTCTAGTCTTTTACATAGCTTACGTCATGTAGTAATCAGGATTCCTTAGTGGACTCGTGATATATTTGTAACTTATTGAGCGCAAGCGTCTATCAGAGAACCCTGCAATAATCTTGTGGGAATTGAGTTTTAGTGAAATCTTCTGGATTGTTTATATGTTGTAGATCGTGGAATTCTGGAAAAAATTCTCCATAGGCTCAACTCTCAGTTATGAATAATTTGGGCGTTAGAAAAATCTTCATCCGATATCCAGTATTCCTCTTTTCAAAAAAAAAAAACGTGAAAAAAGTAGTTACTTCTAATAAATGAAACTTATGCACGTAACCGGATATGGCCACTTTACGTCTATGGACTCATTCCTTCCTCTCACCCCAATGATCTTACCTATAGATAACGTTATCTGGGGGGACCTGATGCAAATAGGTGTTTTTCGTTTTCAGATGGGAAAGTAGAGATCAAAGAGCATAAAAAACGTCACCGCGTTTCAAATAAATTGAGGGGGGGGTTCATCTCCATTTTCTTATCGGAGAGTCAAAATTGCACCAGGTCCCATCAGATAACGTCATCTACAGGTAAAATCATTGAGGTTGGAGGAGGGGATGAGTCCATAGACTTGAAGTGGCAATGTCCGGTTACGTGCATAAGTTTCATTTATTAGAAATAACAATTTTTTTTTTCTTTTAGTTTTTTTGTTTTTTGCAAAAAGGAATACTGGGCATAGGATGAAGATTTTTCTAACGCCCAAACTATTCATAGCGGAGAGTTGAGCCTATGAAGACTTTTTTCCAGAATTGCACGATCTACAACATATAAACAATCCAGACGGTTTCATTGAAACCCAATTTCCACAAGATTATTGCGGGATTCTTGTAATTATTGAAAGAAAATGAACCTCCATTCGTAAGATTTAGGTTTTATACACTTGAGAAATGGATAAAACGGTAAATCGTAAAAACCACATATCACCTTTCGATTTCAAAGATATAGAATTTTAAGTTTTGTCACAAATCAACAATTTTTGCGTACGTAAATCATGTATATTTGTGTAGAAAATTCATTTACCTTTCCTGATTTTATTCATTACTTTAATTGCTTTTTTACAGAAATTGAATTCTCCGAAGAATATTTGTGGCGAGGAAGTAGTTATTTAGTGATCAAGACGTTTAACAGCTTGAGAGAAATGTTTACTAGCACAAAATTAATTCAAGATTGGTTGACGGATTGTGCCCGTTATATCGCCCTTGTATGCGCAGAGAATGTGGAGTGGGTTACACCATTGGGGCTTCCCGTTGTACAACCTTACAGTAAAGGCTACACAAATTATCAAGCCCAGAGACCTGATGCACATTTAATTATGGATATGTTCACGTAAGTGAAATAATTCATTGTGTCAATCGCCGAATAACTACCTACGATCAGAATGACTTCCTCCAATCATAAGCAAACAATCAATTACTATCACTTCGATTTGTCTGCAATTTTAATAAGTTATCATATCACCAAACAACTTGAGATGTGAAAACATTCCGTATTTTAGACTTCTTGACATCACCGCTTACGAGACACACATTGATCAATTTTTTGATCTAATTTTTACCTTTGTATTTGCAGCAGTACCTTTCTTGAAAAAAAAAATTCATCATTTTTCGTGCAAAAAAGTCTGATTCTTTCACATGCGAACTTCATTTTTGAATGGAGCTTCAGCAACAGCAAAAACATTATTCTGACAATTTCATTGAAAAGCTGGATTGATTTACGTCAAATTTCATTACTGTAGACAGTAAATCTAATGTTGTTGCTAGTAAAGTTTGTAGACAGGAAACTATTTTTGTTGTAAATGCATTGTCTGCCAATTCAATTATTGCAAATTCAAATAGAACAAAAAAAGGAAAGTTACTCTCGTAGGTTATTCATAAAACCATCAGAACCTATTACATACACATACATTTATTTTGACATCTATGAACATTACTTAATGTGAGAAGACGAATGTTGAACCTGAAACTTGCTAATAACGTTTTTTTGTGTCTTGCAGTAAACCGAATGTAATGAAACAAAAGAACGCATTTCCACCTAATTTCATTCATTCGCTAGACTCTTGTCACATGATGTTGACAAGTGTGCATTGTGAACACGCTGGAATCACTTTCGTGTCTGTACATGACTGTTTCTGGACTCATGCTTGCACAGTCCCTGTAATGAATAAGGTATGGACAAATAAAATGTATATGCAATCACGGAAGAATTATAAATGATGCTGCATTCTCGCAACATTAGATTTCATGTTGAAAAAATAATAGTAGAAACTCTTCAATGGCAGCTTTCAATTGTCCAATGCAGTTGCAAATGTGGTCCTCAGTGTTCTACAAGATTATAAGTATTATTATTTAAATGAAGATAAGATTCCTGTACAAAGTCATCTCGATAAGGCGAAAGATAGTTTACCATGCAATTATCTCTATTAAAGATGAAATTTTTTCATTTTCATTTAGAGAATCAATAAGATAACGCAAAAAACAAAAATATTTTTTAATCACTGAAAAAAAAGTTATTAGTTTAGAATAGTATATTATACTGCTAGGGAGAGAGATCATCGACAATTTATATAACTCAGGTACGGGGACATTCAAATATTACGTCGTGCTCTCAGGGGGTTGGGAGGGAGTTACATTTTTAGGGTCATGTCACACTCTTTTTTATGCACATTCATTGGTTTTTAGATCGGACAATTAATATTGTCTGTAATACTCTTAACCAATTTCAAATTGTACGAAGGAGGGAAGAGGGGTGGACGAGAACAAAATAAATCACATTACATCGAGAGAGATGTAAAAAAAAAACTGCGCGGTGCTATGTGAAGTGGGGGGTCCAGACTAAAAACGGCGAGGCGTAATATTTGAATGGTTGCTATAAATATGACGTTTTTTAAACCTATTGAGCGGGCGTAAAGTCTCACTTCTACTCCCGAAGGAGTAAAAGGCATGACGTCACAGGGACAAAAAGTTTGGTGTCAGCTCACTTCTACTCCTGCTCACGTGGCCCAGGTTGGTAAGTGGTACTTCATGCTCGCTTCATGGGTATTAAAAATTTCCGATGAGTGTAAAGTTCGCAGCGTAGGCCGCGAAAGTTATGTCGACACGGATACGAGTGCGAATAACGTGGCACGAGGCGAAGGAAAGTGTTGCTATCCCACGAGTTCTAGTATGAACGCAGCATGAGCCAAGGCAAGCGCTGTAATCACTTCCCGCACGTGTGACATACGCTACTTTTCCCAATAATTTTAAAGAAACGTTTGATTTGAGGAGGGATAAAGAATACCATTGATATCGCGTTAAATTAGGGTTAGGTAACTCAATTTGGAAGTGCGCTTACGCCAAAGGAAACTTAAATGAGTGAAATATAGCATTTCAATTGTGTGCATACTCGCTTTCAAATAACTCGTACCGTTTTCAACTGGTTACACCAGCGTACAACAGGTGTACACTGAAGTTGTCCACTGATTTTTATTCGTATTTTGTGTTATTTGTAGTGCTGGACCCACTTTGTACGCACTACGTCTCGCTGAAAAGATCGGTGCAAAAACGGTGCAAGATTTTTGCTCCTAGTGCAGGAGCTTGGATCAGTACGGTGTATACGGCGACCTCTA
The DNA here is from genome assembly GCF_021901455.1 of Neodiprion lecontei. NCBI lineage: Eukaryota > Metazoa > Arthropoda > Insecta > Hymenoptera > Diprionidae > Neodiprion > Neodiprion lecontei. Next base: position 17,100,125 of record NC_060262.1, read on the forward strand.
TGACTGAAGTCACGATGGAACTCGTGGTGTATTGCTAGGTAGTAACGATTTTAGTACGGTAGCATTTTTTTCGCATTTACTTCTATAAAGACCTAAAAATACAATTAATTTAGTATACAACAATTTGTTCTACAATAACTAAACTCTACTACCTTGCAGTATACTTCAAATTCAATCGGAACTTTGGTCATGAAAGTTGCCGTATTTACACAGCACTGACATGAGCTCCTATACTCAGGGCAAAAATCTGGCACCATTCTTTTATCAATATTACCAGCAAAACATGATGCAACCGAAGTGTATCCGACATCACAAGTAGCACAGCACAGAAGTATTACAGTGCACGATTTCCGTGTATACTCACAATCAGTGTCTATTAGTGTAACCAATTGGAAACTCTATCTGTTTTTCGCACTGTGCCATTGAGCTTAAGACCCAGCTACAATTTTATGCGCCATTAGTAGCACCTTCAGTGCTTCTAAAATCAAATTTTCGTTCACAGTTGTCTCAAAAGTATAATTTGTGAAACACGTGCGGATGGGCGACATCAGAACTCACCATGGGTAGAGGGCGCACCCTTCACCAATCACGGCACAGAGCAAGAGAGACAGGGTATACTGGTATTACGTTTACTGTCTTTGCCACTCAGGCATGCGAGCATTGGAATGCTTCCAATACGTGTATAAGCTCGATGACAACAGATGACAGTTACGATTCTGTATTGCATGAATATTTTCTCAAGTTATGTTACATTCTGTCAATTCTGAAGTTCTGTGTAAATTTTTAAATCCCAAAGCTGCCTGTAACTACCATTTAATTCAATTCAATATCTTGGCATGCTGTGCTATGCTCATAGTCGTAGAGAATGAACCGCACATACGTACGTACGGGGCGCTCACATCGGGTTTCAGAAATATACAAGTGAGACAGAGCTAGTGGCGACTAGTGTCATTCTAGAGGTCTCCGGACGAACACGTAACGTCTTTTTGATTAGCTTCGCCATTCTCTACGATGTTGGATGTTCTATGTTGAATTCGTCGAAATTGGTAATTTTTCTTTACCTCAATAAATTAATTACAAGGTTTCACTCGGGCTTCTTAAATTCCTAAAAAATTCCATGATCACAAATTCTTCAATTATAATATATATATTTACTAGGGGGGCTTCGCCCCTACGTGCTTCGCGCGCCAACCCCCATTTTCGGGTTTTGATAGAAGAAGGGTGGAAAGGCGGTAAGGGATCAGATTTTTGTAGGTACAGGAATGTATATGTGTAAAGGGTTGAGTGTTGAATCCCTGATTCCTAGATGGATGTATACATATACAGAAGGTGAAGGGTCAAGTTTTCATAAGCATTACAGTATATACGTAGGGTAGAGGGTTAAATCAGCATAGGTATCATGGTATATACTCTGATGCTGATTTTTGCTGCACCGCAGCCACCCAGCGAAGTGACCGAGAACTTACTGCGCGCACAATAATTCGCCGGCCCGCGATGTAAGCTGGAAAAAATTAGATCTTACAAAATATATCGCGAGATTTTGTTCGGTGCCTGGCGTGGTCAACACGCCTCGAAATTTTCACCTTCGCTAAACCTCGGTTAATATGCTCGGTAGCTCAGTACCGCGGAAAGGGGAGGGGTAAACCTCAAATGCGCAACTTCCAATTCGAAACCTAGACATACGCAAGCTACCGCAATAATTGCTACGAAACCGAAACTATAACTGATTTCTCGACGGTGCGTCGCCAGGTTACCAAACAGACGACGTTGTCAATATCACCCGCGACTCGGAGCTTCGGGATGACTGCGGGATGACTTAAATCTAAATTCGACAACTTGAATTAAGATAAACCTTATTTTATTCTTTACTCAATCTAAACTGTCCTAAATATTATCCTGTACTCGATTCAACATCACGAAATCATAATGAGATTAAACACAATCTCAGTGGTACTCAAATCAACTTGAACGAAATCTGCACGGTACGCAACTCCAGACAACGAAAACGCAATCTTAATTCAACTCAAACTCAACTAAACGTCAACTTGACTAAACGCTATCGCAACGCATCCGAACTCAAATTTTCTCAACGTCCTCAAAAACGATATTCGTTAATTTCAACACTCCATTTCGGCAATTCGCGACCTACACGAGAGGTGACACTGAAAAACACGATACCGCGACTCGACCCTGTACAGCGGAATTCGGGCTGTACGAAAATTTAAAACGAAAACGACGCAACTCAAAACCGTGACTACTCAATATTCTCAACCAGCCCCCTGCAACTAGATCGAGCGAAAAAGTAAAAAGAGTAACCTAGTATGTCACATAATTTTAGTTCTTATTGAAGGCGCTAGTAGTGCAGTTGCACGGCTTGCACTCTGTAAAGGCCGTAAAGGTAATCGCGCAAACCCACTGATATATATCGCAAACCGCGCATTTGTACTACTAACGCTCTCTACTGAGTGTGACAACATAGACTCGTTTTCTGAAACACAGAGTTGCAGGGAGCTGTTCTCAACACAGCAAAATTTACACAACTCCATAATGCACAACTCAGGCTACGGTCGCGAAGCGAAAGAATCGGCAAACGAATATCGAGTACTTTTCGAAAATGCAAATCCAAAATGGCTATTCGTTATTCAGTAAGCCGTTACTCGATTACTCTTGAAATTCAGTGGCGAAAATATAAGCAGCGTTTACCGTTCTACATCCACGCAACAAATTCTCCAATCCCATTTTTTAGGCATCTCCATTGCTTCGCAGAACTCCAAAAAGAGACTACCTCGCACAATCACCAGAAATAGAATGATTTCGAATCTCGGTACGCTATGCCCTACGTGACGTCATAGCCACCACAATACGCAATAATTGATCCGTCATCGATTTCGTAAACTGCGCAACTCGACACGCACCTGTCATAGCATAGCGGCGCAGAACTTAACGCTAGATCGCAATTTCCACCTCCGCGCAGCTCCATGATATCCCAGGGGTAAGCTGGGTGGTGCTCCCTCGTCGTTAGTCGGTCCATCACAAATCAGCGGGTCAACTGTTGGCGGGGTGAGCGGGGGAAGCTACGGCGCGCCGGCCGTTAGCGGGAATCGCGTTCGCTTGGATTCTCGCGATGTAGGGATCTTCGTTGGTTCCCCTCCGCAGCCTTGACATCCTTCCTTCGAAATCATCGCTATTCCTCCACTCCGTAATTTCCTCGAATTCGTTGTTGACTTCCCACTTCATGCCGTTCTCGGAAACAAAAAAACAAAAAGCCTAAAATATCTTATTCGCTACTCGGTACAGTGTCGCCTCTCGGAATTTCGGATGCGTGACTTCAGTTCTGGCGCTCTTTTGTTAATGCCTCGCTACTTGATACCGGCAACCCCGAAATGTTGGTAGCGTCTGGGGTTCAGAGAGCTGTTTGTAACGGACTATCGAAATGCCACGTGACAATACATATATAATGATAAAAATAAAAATGTCAACAAATCAATTTGACGTTTTTTGCGATAACATCCTGAATCGCACGTGATCTCATTTCAATGATTCCATCCTATAACTTGGTCGAAGAATAAGAATTTAATTAATACACAAAATGAAAATATACAGTTATTTGAAAGCAATTTCTTCATGTAATTAAACTAACAATTCATATTTTCCGCGCGTGCTGCTAAATCAAAATTATGGAAAATAAAGTCGCTTGTAAAACATCAGTTTATTTCAAATCAAAGGCGAAGCATCTTCTTCCTCTTAGCCGACGAAATACGGATGAGTGGTCTCTCCTTCTCCCACCTTTCCTCAATTCTAAACAATACTATACTTATGTAATACCATCGCTACCAATGATCTACAAAATGGATTGTGAATCAGAACTGATCTTACCCATTGTTCACGAGACTGCTGGTTAGAAGAAAAAAGTGCAAGCTTCCGGTCACATTGCATCTTTTTCTATCGCATATACGACTATCCGAAAGACACCGTTAACAATTTGGTTTTCAGATTTTTTTAAATCAGTTGGGAAATATCTTCGAATCATTTTACTAAGGAACTAATGTAAATAAACTCTTTTTAACTTGCATGAGCCTTAGAACTTTACACTCACCTGAAGGAGACTGTAGAGTTTATTATAAGTAAACACATTTTTGTGTTCCTAATAATGAATTTATGTTATATTCGTGAGAATACTTTGGAAAGTGGTCACCAATTGGCGGAAAGCAACGAAGATGGCGTCCTATAGAAGCGTACGGCCTGCAGGTTATTTGAAGCAAGAAAAGTTGGGGTGCTCGGGCGAGCTATCACCCCAACAGCTAGGCGTCGTTAGTGACGCCTTTGCTTGTGTGGCTCACGTACAGCGCTCTATACTAATGCGTACAGTGTCGGTGTGTTGGCTCCGACCGGCGAGTTGGGGTGATCGTGCTAACTCTCTCGCTCTCGTTTGGAGCCATGGTGCGTTCTCTCTCGCGCCCGATCGATAATGAACCCAGAGTGGGGGGCCGGTATGATGTCTGTCATACTTTTGCCGATTTAAGCATTTATTATTTTTATTTTATGTAATAACAAGTACATTTTCGAGGGCTGTGAGACTCTTATATCCGAGACAGCCGATTCATGCACTGCAATTTTTGCTTCAGCTTTTCTGAATACATAATAGAGATAGTACTATATTTTTAAGGATTTCGTGAACCTTGCTCGAACTCATGAAACCTTACGGCGTTTTGTGAGTTCGAATCTCCTGGTATTTCTTTACAGATTTTTCTTCGTTTTTTTTTTTTTTTTATTTAAACTTTTTATTTATTCAATCGAATGTCAGTATCTGCACACAATTTATTAATTGCGTGTAGATACTATCATTTGATGTATTAAAAAAAAGAAAAAAAAACCGGTGCGGTCGGAGAAGCGGAGAAATTAGGGGAGAGTCAATGTAGCAGCGCGGCTCCCCGCCATGGCTCCGAGCACAAATCGCCGAGAGCACGAGCTTCGTAAGGCGAGCGTCGGATGGCTCTACTGTCGACCGACGGTAGAGCCATCATACGGATTTACGAGTCGCAGAAAGTTTTGCTTCAAGCGGCCCATAAGCCGTACGCTTCTATAGGCCTCCATTCTTCATTGCGGAAAGTAATGAAGTCAACAAATTTTATGGATCGTACACAATGTTCCGAAATATTTTTAGTACGCCTGTGTTACGTGGGGGTGAGGGTGTACTGAGCGGTGGTAGTTAATGATTAATTGAATAATCTAGCTCCCACGTAACGACAATGAATAATTATTAAAACTAAGAAAAAGACTTACCTTTCGATAAGCCTGTAATTTGTAGGATCGTGTTGCTATAGACCTATACAGGTCTGTGAGGTTTGTTTAAATTTTTGAGGCAATTACAATAATAAAAATAGGAAGAAGGTCGTTCAAAATAAATGATTAATATAATTTGACTGGTAAAAGATGAAGTATATTCTATTTCGATTTGGTTATTGAAATCTTTGGTAACAATCAATGGTGATAAATATATATATATGAGCCGAAAATAACAATTTATAAAGTCTTCAAGTTTATAAAAATCATGTGTTATACTATTCTAGAGGATATTATTATTTGGTACCAGGAACACCTACTCTGAACGATGGTTATAACTAGCTGATCGTGATTATTGTATTGTATCTCTCTTTTTAGATTATCTTAAATCGATTATATATATATAATTGTTAAGTCTTATTCGTTAATTCTTGGAAACAATAAGTACAATTTAATTGGGGGTAGTGAAGCTAGCCACCAATTCTAGACTTGGTTTTTGTGAATTTACTGAAGTAGTTTTTGATTATCAAGGTGAAACAAGAATTCGTCTAATTTCGAAGATTAACACTCGGATTGACTTAGCTTTTTGGTGAATCGGTCGACGAGATTGAGAGCCGTCGGATCGTGTCGGTCTGCGTCGGTAGAATGCTGGACCAGGGGCCTCACCTCAAATTTGGAAGAGTTGATGAATCGAATGATGTTGAACGTTGGTCACTTAGTCTTTGTGAATTTAGAATGATATCTTGTTATCGAAAGTTTGAAAGTGTCTGTTTGTGATTTTGATGATAAGTTAAAATTGATTGGAACGATTATTTATTAAAAATGATAGTGTAATTATTATTATTTTTACTTAAGATTACCTGATTCGCTTGAATCAGGGCCGAACTCAATTTTAACTAAGGAAAATGGAATATCATAAAAATGTCTATTCGCGAAATGACGAGCTTTAGTAAAGAACAGAAAAGATGGAAATGTAGAAGATAGTGAGTCTTTTGCAGCTAACAGAATAACTGAATGCTCGAATTAAACGAATTAGCGCGAGACTTTAGGCCGGTCACAACTAAGATTTTCCGAACGCTACTATTGCTCGAGAGGGCTAATCCGGGTTTACGTCCACGCACTTCGCGACTTGACAGACGAAAGACGCGGCTTCTTGGGCCCGAGGGTCCAAGGAGCTGCAGTTGTAATTAGTTACAACGGTAATTAGCCAATGAGGTGCGAGGGCGTCCTCCTGGCGCCCAAATCCACGTGGTCAGCGTTACTTCTCGCTCTTCGACGGTGTTCCGACGATTCTCAATCTCGTCGGTGACACATTGAAGATATGAACAAAATATATTTACATGCAATGTTCACACATTCATTCATACATTCCAATAAGTAATCTATTTTAATTTGGTGGTTCTAAAGGTAGTGGTTTATCCTAGTTATTGATTATAGTTTTAACTTAAAAAGAGGGATATTTCCAGGCTGAGCGCTACTGATGCTAATTCAGCAGTTTCCTATCTCAGTTCTTGGTACCAGTTAAATAGAAGAAAGTTGAACCTTATACTAGGGATCATCGTTGGTCTCTACGTGACTTTTGCCAGGAGGGGTGGAACTCGCCGTTATTAGAATATGAGATTTTGATGAAATGATATCTGTGCATTGAAGAAATTAAAGAAATGAAATGAAATGGAATTTTGAAAAAGGTACGCCAAGGCGGTACGTCGGGGCGTAACACCTGTGTGATTACTCGTAGACTTCAGTTATTTATTTTTTCCCCTAATCGATTAAGCCAAATTTTTATCAATCGACTAATTGGAAAAATAATTAACAGAAGACTACGATTAATTGATCAATCGCACAGTTATAATTTCTAAAATGTAGTCAAAACATTCTCAATATCTATATTCAGTGTTTTTCAACCTGTGGGTCGCGCGTCCTAGAGAGGTCGCGGTTGCAAGCCAGGTAAAAGTAAAAGGCAAGGGTGGTAGGTCTTACACTACAATAAAAATAAAACATTTTTTAATAAATTGTCGAATCATGGCTGTATTTTTGAGACGTAAATAATGAAATCTTTTTCTAATTGGAGCCTATTTCTCTTCGTAGTTTTTATGTTTACCATGGAAAATTAAATGCGTCGCTTCTGAAGTCACTAACATAGTTTTTTTTATGGAGCTTGGGGGTTGCCAGATTTTTTGTACTTGTAAAGGGGCCGAGAATTCAGGGTTGAAAAACACTGGTCTACATTATGATGATGGCAAGCAATAGATTCTAGGAATGCGTTATGTAGTGACATTTCTACAGGATCATTTATGAGTTGCTGAACTCTAGTGGTATTACAAAAGTAATCATTTTTTCGGTGTTATAAAAAAAAAATAGAAGTAACGTTCTCAGAGTGATTAAGTATTTTGTGTGTTGAGAGTGATTTAAAGCCTGGTTATCAATTGCCTTGAGCGCGTTACATTGTTACTGACTGTTTGATACATACGAAAAATAATTTGATTTCAGATTTGTCGTGAACAGTTTGTGGCACTGCACTCTGAACCAATTCTACATAATCTTTCAAATTTCCTTGTTGAAAGATTCGGTTACAAAGAAAGGTTTGTATGATCTTGTATTGTTGGGTAACTGTACCAGTAGTCGGCCATGCAAACGTTTTCTTTCGGATAAAGTGGAAAAGTTGGGTAATTTTTTAAACCAAATTGAGTGGCCACCCTGACGTTGGATACTCGGCTCCTCTTATGCATAATTGCAAAGTATAACCATAATTACTTTAACGAAAGTTTGGATAATGGTACAGTACTATTAGATAATATGATGCAGTACAGAACATTATACAGTATTGCATATATTTTGACATTATTCTCACACATACAATAGGTTTTTTTTAACCTTTAGGCCGCCGCATGGCCAGTATACTGGCCAAGCTATAGTCAAATACCTTGAAAGTGGATTATTTGAATAAACCTTAAAAACAGCTACTGAAACTAGCAGTTACACGCAAAAAAAATTTGTTGAATTTACCAACTGTGGCGTGTTAAGATGACGAACAAAATATCTTGTCGATTCAAATGAATGTGTTTGCACTCAATAACCGGTATAGTTATTCTAATAACTTTTTTTTTTTGTTGAATTACATAAGATTTCGTTAATTCAAAAAACATTTCTTCAACCATTCTTTATCGCCATGTTTACATATAAACACATCCTTTTTCTATCCATAGTAGTAGCCACACGCACTAATGTTTTTAGACAAGAGCAATCACCTCTAAAATTGATAATTTGGATAAATCTTATCATATTCTAACACTTTTATAGAATTATGAGCATTGAATTACCGTATACTTTTATTTGAACAAAGTTTAGCACGTTTCGACGGTAAATTTAGTCGCTGGTTGGAACTTATTCAGCAATAAAGAGGCTTGAAAAAAAAATTAATTTTTCAATATCTTTTCTACTATGGTTGATTACTGGTGACTTTGTTACACGTTCGTAAAATCTATCAATTTAATTTATTTTAGAAATTTCTACCAACAAATATGCATGAATCTCAAAGTTTGCCTCTAGTGATAATAGTCTTCAATCTCAGTTTCCAAAAATATATATCGTAAACACAGGTGAAATACCAAAAACCCCTCACCAAATTTCATGTAATCCTTCAATAGTCAACTTCTGTAGTAAGTAACAAAACCTTATAGTCAACACCTCCGAACAGATAATTATAGCTATGACCTTAGAATTGACCACCATCATAGAGAAAAAATGTTTCAATTCGTTTCAAATATTATACAAATACGAAACCGTAAACTTTTTTCATATTTTTAGCGAGTTACGTGATGACGAGTCTGTACCAGCATCTGAGAAATTAAAATTGAACAATGTCTTAAAACAAGTCCCGGTACAAGGTACGTTCGACCTGAAAAGCGTTTTGGCCTCTGTGTACTTCTTCAGTTAGACATGATACACCTATGCGAAAAGAGCATACAAAATGAACGTGAAAGGTAATATTTCAATTGATCACTTACTTTATTGATAAAAGAATCTAGGTAACCATAAAAGATAGCATCTGTACTTTAGTCTCACTATTTTCAATATTGTTGAAAATCTCTAACGGTAATTTCCATTTGAATGATCAATAGTAACATGAATTTTCAGTTGCAACAAAAATTAATCGAAGTAGCGTGCACAGTAACGTCACACTCGCTATCGGTGAGTCGTTTACACGCATGAATTGGCGGTACTTCACAAACGCAGTTGATGCAAACTGCGTTATATCCTGTTCCCGAGTTCAGTTCATCTCCAACGATCATTCTCAAGTCTAAATTTGCAGATGGAATCGAAAAACAGAATAGTAATCGTGACACAGTTCTGCAAGATTGCAGATTTATGGACGAAGAAATGTGAGTTTTTGTTGTAGTCCAAATAAATATTGTAATCCTATATGATACTTTAATAAAATTAATCACGACAATAATTGTTTGTACTTCATCATATTCAACATTTTGGAATACTGAAACACCCACTATTTGAAAAGCAATCCAAATCAGACCATATAATGTGGTTATACACTGAGGGTTGGGCGAGGTGAGCAACTCATGTACACAAATTGATAGGAGCAATTATATCAGTATCTATTTAATATATATATATTTTTTTAATCTATAAATTTACCTGCACCTGAGGTTGAAATCCCAGCAGTTACAGTCGCACCTTCAGTTACTAATACTATATCATTTTTATATTCTGAAATATCGAAAATCATTATATTGATTGGTATGGGTACCTACATACTGATTGATAAGGATTGTTAAGGATTAGTTGCGACTTTTGTGACGGAATCATTTAAATATCTGAAAATAAACCGGAAAAACAGTTTTCTACGATATTTTTCACCACTATAACAAGGGCAAATTTATGTGCAGAACATCGCAATACAAAATTAACATATTAATAAGTAATCCATAAATTCAGAAGGAGGGTAATATTAGTAATCTACAACTATAGTTTCCATTTATGAATACTGAATAAACCATAATCCTTTGTTTCGGCAAAGTAGCAACGTATAAGTTTAAACCAAAGTATTTCGCACTCATCATATTCGCATTTCACTTGCCATTTGAAATCATCCTCACATATGTACTCACCCTCGCGTGCAATGTTTACCTGTCCTCTCTACCTCAAATCGAGCCGCTTGCCCGTGTCGCGACTCAAAACAAATCAGCTCTGTATCTTTTGTCCTATTATCTACTGTTGCGAAATCATGTCTGCATATCATCTATGTATATTCTCGCTTTGTAAATCCTGAGTGTTCGTTCTGTTCTCTTGCGATACAGAACGTATCGCTTTGTATCTTCCTCAAATAAAGTATCCTTTATTGATAATTAAACACAATCCATTTCAATCGTCATCCCGCTTCCTCGCTATAGTCATTCATCACTAATTCGCGGATCCTACGTCAACGATCCAGTCTATGGTTGTCTTACCAAACATCCTTAAACACGCTTATTTTTTATACCAGGTTAATGAAACAAAATGTGAATTGTATCCTTTTACGAACCTCCGTATCCCGCAGAACAAACACAATTTAGTGTTGGATCTGATTTTGGTGATGATTGTTGATCATCCAAGTATGATTTCCTTCAACTATACAAGGTGCAATATTGGTTTCCTCTTCAGCTACAAAAAAGTAATTATTACGGTTAAGTCGCTATGTTGAACAGTTTACATGATACCTGTGAGTTTGGTATATAAGAACGTAATATTTTGTACAGCTGTCTGGTATAATGAGAATCGATGGTTTCTGGAGTTTGAGCTCTATGAATAATTTTCCCACGTGTTCACGCCTTAAGGGTCTCCGTGGTATTCTATATGCGTGATAAAATGTAAATTTATTCTTTAATTTAAACATCGCGCTCAGCGTCGAAGCCTTCGACCACACAATGTAAACCTAACGATGTAAACCCCGTATCATCGACGATATGCCCCGGTCGCGACCTTGACTCGTGGGTATTGTATACACAATCGTCGATGCGTACACACGTTGTATATACGCAAATAATAAAAATTATTGTTCACATTCAACACGAGCTTACCATTTTTCCGCCCGTTCCGTAGAATTAGAATCCTCTCCTTCGTGCAAAATTAACTAGCCACAAGTTCTGTGCTTAAATGTAAGTAATTATTAAATAAAATAAAATAAATAAAATAAAATAAATAAAATAAATTTGTCCACGGTCTGAAGGCGTGGACACCACGCCTTTATGTATTTTGCAACTTCGAACCGTAGTTAAAACGCAATTTATTTCCGTATTTCCAGGAACAAGCCGAGAAACACCGAGCAAAGTACTAGCTTATTTTAAATCTCTCAATTCGTATTGAAAATACCCGTCTAAAGACTCCCGAATAATCTCAAATTTGCAAAGCCATTTCAAAAAAAAGTTCCTTTCCATATTTTTGAGTTCATATCATTGTCTTCTTGAACCCCTGAAAGTATTGTTTTGCGTTTCGTAACTATACTGCCTCAGAACAACTGTTCGGGTTGATGTTGATGATGTTCTTGTCATCTTGTTCTTACACTACTTTTTCCCAGGAGAGGCACTGGACTCGCCGACACGCCGCCCCCCTTCAAAGATACTCTTTCAATAGTAATGCACATTAATTGAAACAAGTGTTATATCAATTTTTGTCTTCTTCAACCAAGCTAAGCGTCTTTAAAACAAACAAAACTTCAACCTCGTTAGCATAAACATGAAAATAAACGATTCCTTCATAGAGCAAAACATACTAAAGCTACTGACTTAGATAAGTATTTAAGTTATTAACGTGGTTCTTATAACTTAAAAAAGGGTGCGGGAATAATAATTCCGGAGTCCCAACGACTTGTGTTGAGGTAGAAAACGATACTAAAACATTATATTACCACCAATCACAAATAATTACATAAATAATAATAACACTTATTGTGCAGTTCTTAATTACCTAAATCAACAACAATGTCGGTTTTGATGATTGAAAATACAGGCTTAATAAATTTTACAACAATGAACAACAATATACAATATACACTACGGAGCATTCACTATAATGCTAGTGAATGTCCCGAGCGCCTGTAGCCCACTCCATTCTCTGTCCGAGGCGAGGGCTCCGCGGTGTCCACTATTAACTCCCCCTCCCGCAACCCGTTCGGCGTGTCTGTTGTGTCCGCGGATAAGTTTGGGTGACCAGGCCACAAACTTACAAGTATAAAATTAAATGAAAATTAGAATATTTTCGCTTATAATTAATCTTCTTCAAACGATAGCGAACAGAGCTTCTTGACAGCTTAAAGTTTTCTTGTACAGTTTTGACTGTCGCCACCCTGTTTCTACGCGCACAAGATTCCATCGAAGTGGTGGGACATGGTTCTCTTTTAGTAGGAATAGTGTTACAATCTCGAAGTTTCCGCCATTTGTCCACCATTTGTTTTGTTTTTGCAGTTGTTGCTAATAATACTCTTAGTGCCAACGCTTCCATAAGTGCTGACGTACTTTTTTCAGGTGTTCCCATTGCAACAACTCACGCGCTCAATAAGTTATGCTGTGCGGGTAAAACGAGTATGTCCCCTATGAGGAAATGGGTTGGAGTTAAAGCTGTCAAGTCGTTAGGATCATTGGATATTGGAGTCGATTGTCAGAAGCTAGAGATTGATTCAATTTCGACTAAGAGAGTGTAATATTCCTTGAATGTGGGAACCATGCCCTTCGTAACCGTCTTTAAATATCGTTTTGTCGCTTTGACGGCCGTCCTCCACAAACCACCAAATGCGGTGTTTTGGGTGGAATGAACTTCCAGTCAGTTTTTTGTCGAGAGAGATGCTTTGATATCACATTGTTTTCGTTTTTTAAAAACTCGAATACTTTTTTCAATTGTTGCGCTGCTCCAACAAAATTAGTACCGTTGTCGGAGATAATTTTCGAGCAAATGTCGCTGCGAGCAACAAACCTCCGTGTACCTACCAAAAACACTTCTGTCGTTGATTCAGTGAAGAGTTCCAAATGAATTGCCTTTACAGCGAAATAGGTGAACACAGCGATCCTCGCCTTTGAAGAGTGAACTCTACCACGTCGACGATTTTTTCGTACTTGCAGTGGCCTTACATAATCTACGCCCGTCGTAGTGAACGGTCTTAGGTATCTATGAACACGCTCGCTCGGTCGATCTCCCATCATGACTTCTGGAATCTTTGGTTTACTTCGGAAGCATTGAAAGTAACTACTCTTGACCTTTCTTGCTTCTCTTCTACCACTCAATAGCCAGTATTTGGATCGTAGCGAACACAATAAGTTCTCCGAACCACAGTGGTGCAGCCGGACGTGTCCTTTCTTAATGATTAGCTTCTTAATGATCGTTATGTGGTGTCGAGATGGCAATATTATCGGATGTTTTCGAGCTTTCGGAATATCGGCCTTTGACTATCGTCAGCCAACTCGGATAAGTCTTTGACCGTCGACAATGGAATAACCCTGCTAAAAAAATCCGACAGAAATCTGTCGGATCTCTGTTCTATACGACGTTTTGTTGTGGATCTGTGTCCTATTGTGTCGTATCCGACAGAGATCCGACAGATTGTGTCGGATTTTTTTTACTCTATGCAGGCATTTCAAACAACAAACAACTCGACGTTACGAATAATGAAATCAAATATGTTGAACTTTAATCATTAAACTCGTATCAAAATCATCACTTGAAAAAGTCTTAAACACGCACATTGCTTATTATCTTCGGCGACACTTTCGCGTATTTCCTGTACCGACGCGTCCAGCATTGTTGTGACTAACGCCACAACGCCTGTAACGGCACGCTCGACCGCCTTTTGTACCGTCCTTGTTGACTGATCGTCGTCGGCCATCTTATGGTGTACCCACGCCGCGCGTACCCGAAAACGAATCCTAATTTATCTCGGCAATCCTTGTGAAATTGCTGATATACTTTATCGTATTGGGCGCCTACACCTCTTAGCTTGTTAACAATCCAAACCGTGTTTTTTTATGTTCAATCACAAATCACACCGAAACCAAGATAATAACCGCCGCGTTCCCCACGCGCTACACCACGCCACGCCGTACCGTACGAATCTCGATAATAAGCCTTTGCAACGGCCGGCGTGATGCCAGCGTGACAAATACACCGTAAATAACCCGCCCGCACCGGTTTACAGAACGATTGATCAAGTTTTTCTACAAACACTCGCAATTTTCTGCAAAATCACCGCTATATGTAACCGGCCACTGCCGCCGACGCACGACGCGAAGTATGTCTAGACGCAGCCGCTCGTGTTTCAATCGCCACGCCTCAAACGGGTTACTTGCCTACCATGGCCAGAGAGCTTGCAGCGCGTATGTATCGCTCCCGGTAAGGACACAAAATGGCGGTTGATCGGTACGTCGGCGCGTCCATACAGCGCAAACAAAGCGAAGTGAAAGTGAAAATTCGTGCGGACGGTTACAATTGATTCGAAGGAGGCAGCTGCTGATACAGGTATTCACACAGACGATTCCAGCGTGTATCCGTTTACGTTTGGTATTGGCGACAGGAGTGTGTGTGGTGTCGTTATACAAGTATTGACTGTTGTTTATTGTTTCTTAAAACATTATTATATACCAATTGGTTCTTGTGCATAAACATATGTAGATTTAATGAATGACACCGATACTTATTGTAACAAGTCTAGTATAACGATAATAAACGTATGATCTGATTTGTTTAATTATGATGTGTGTTAATAAACGACCTATTCCCTCAATCCACCTTGCACCCACCCGACACGTTCCGACAGACTCGATGATTCGGACTTGGAAAAATTTAGTCGACGAGACGCGGAAACTGAAACCGGACACGTTCCGACAGACTCGATAATTCGGACTTGGAAAATTGTGGTCGTCGATACGCGGAAACTGAAACCGGACACGTTCCGACAGACTCGATAATTTGGACTTGGAAAAATTTAGGGTCATCGAGCCGCGTTAACGGAAACCGGACACGTTCCGACAGACTGGACGATCTGGACTAAAAAGTTGAAAATAATCGAGACGCGGGAATGGAAACCGGACACGTTCCGACAGACTCGATGATTTGGACTAAAAACTTGAGAATAATAAGGGCGCGGAAACAGAAACCGGACACGGTCCGACAGACTCGATGATTTGGACTTTAAAAAATTTCGGGAGTCGAGCCGCGTGCCGACTTCGTTCTCGACAGGTCCGACTAGGATCCGCACACGATCTTCTGTCCTTGTCTAGCGTATTCCGGACCGTTTCGGAAATTGTGTCTGAAATGTGTCGATTTAGACATAGATCAGACACATTTCTGTCGGATACCGTCAGCAGGGAAGAAACAGCAAACAACAGTCAATATACAACGACACCGCACACACTCCTGTCGCTAATACCAAACGTAAACAGGTCGAGTCAAAAATGCTCTCTTACAAATACGCGAGTCACTACATCTATATTACGAAATTGCGTAAGCATCCGCCTTTGAAATGGCCGCACGAATGTTAACCCCGTACGCATGGAGACTTTACTCTAGTCTCCATGCCCGAACGCTTAACCTACTCCACGTACCACTCAACCGCCATTTTGTGCCTTTACCGGGCGCGGTACATACTGCAGGCTCTCTGGCCACGGCACGCAAGTAGCCCGTTTGAGGCGTGGCGATCCAAACACGAGCGGCTGCGTCTAGACATACTTCGCGTCGTGCGTCGGCGGCAGTGGCCGGTTACATACAGCGGTGATTTTGCAGAAAATTGCAAGTGTTTGTAGAAAAACTTGATCAATCGTTCTGTAAACCGGTGCGGGCGGGTTATTTACGGTGTATTTGTCACGCTGGCATCACGCCGGCCGTTGCAAAGGCTTATTATCGAGATTCGTACGGTACGGCGTGGCGTGGAGTAGCGCGTGGGGAACGCGGCGGTTATTATCTTGGTTTCGGTGTGATTTGTGATTGAACATAAAAAAACACGGTTTGGATTGTTAACAAGCTAAGAGGTGTATACGCGCAATACGGTAAAGTATAACAGCAATTTCACAAGGATTGCCGAGATAAATGAGGATTCGTTTTCGGGTACGCATGGCGTGGGTACATCACAAAATAGCCGACGACGATCAGTCAACAAGGACGGTACAAAAGGCGGTCGAGCGTGCCGTTACAGGCGTTGTGGCGTTATTCACAACAATGCTGGACGCGTTGGTACAGGAAATACGCGAAAGTGTCGCCGAACATAATAAACAATGTGCGTGTTTTTTCTTCGTAACGTCAAGTTGTTTCGCTTTATAAAAAATCCGGCACACGTACAAAATGTAGCGGATCTGTGTCGAATTGTGTCGAATCCGACAGAGATCCGACAGTCTGTATCGGATTTTTTATACAGGGTTGTTGTTGTTTGAAATGCTTGTACGGCGATACTTTTAGTTTAATGTGCAATGTTGCAAATCATATGGTAATCGAAAGACAGCTGATAATGATATTGAAGAAATATATTATGTTATTGTAGTTTTAATCAGATCTTTATGATTACGTTCAGTATTAATATCCGTACAAATTAACTTTATATGAAGTTTTACATGTTAATATTTTTACATACGAGTTGAAAGATGAATGTTTCACATTTCTTTGTAACGATTCGGAGAAAGGTTTATGGTGTTTTGTTAGATATATACGTGACTTCGTATATGTGATAATACTGTAATAAGCAATTTTGAGTCGTAATGTTATAGACCTTCGGTGTTTGCAGTAATTAGACTAATGTAGTACTGTTGTCGTTAAGACTGATACATGCAAAGATTATTGTGCAGCTGTATCGACATTCGGGGAATGTGTAATCTTAACAAATATTTTGTATACCTGTTACGCCAATCATGTATATCGTGCGCAATATTATAACCTACTTGTATACCATATCCCACCCCATTTCCAGATTCGCACCGGATACAATCCGAATGCGGGGCGGTAACGTACTCGACAGAACCGGGTAGGATACGACCACGTAGTATACCGCCGTATCTCGTACACGATCCGACAGGAATAGCCGGCACACGATCCGGATGCGTGACTTTCACGAACAGAATCCGACACAATCCCGCGCAAAATGAATTCCTGGCATATTCCGTACACGACCCGACAGGAATCGCGATATACGACCAGGACGATCCAGATGCGTCATTTTACCGAACAGAATCCGACGCGATCCCGCGCTAATAAAATTCCTGCCATATTCCATATACGGTCCGACAGGAATCGCGCTACACGATCCGGATGCGTGACATTCACGAACAGAATACGACACAATCCCGGGCGAAATAAATTCCTGGCATATTCCGGAGACTCCCGAACAGAGACCGCCAGAAGCCGAAGATGAAAAATTTTGCAGACGGAATCCGAACGAAATCGTTGACGGCAGTAACACCGGTACGACACGGGTCGTACACAAAAGGGGAATAGAATTCAGTCACAAATGTCACACATAATCCGACAGCGAGATTTGTGTCGGATATTTTTTATAGGGAAGAGACGCTAGCCTGCTGGTTTTGATCACTTACTCTCCATGCTGTATTGAATGAAACTCGGTCAAAGAGCGTTCGCGCTACGTCATTTTTATAATTACATTTTCTGCATGATCGAAAGCTATAACTCACTGCAACTTGAAAATTGAGGAAAATTTTCGTAGCACTTCGAACGTCTCAATTTTCACACTCACGAGAACTGCTGACGCCTTTGTTTCTGTCATGTCTAGTTTGACTTCCGTTTTTTCGGGCTATTTTTCGGTCCTCAGCCATTCGGGGCCATATCAGCAGAGGTCGCTGAGTTTCCACTGATTGACTGCAACTGTTTGAATATACAGGGTGTCTATAAAGAAATGGTCGGATTTTTGATGTGAAACATCTATAGCCGCACGTAAAACAGATTTCTGGCGTGGCGACGCAAGCCGTGGCGACGCGTCGCCACGCTATATGATGGTAGTACGGTGTGGCGACGCGTCGCCGTGCGCAATCGACTGTCCATTGTATACTCCCGGAGTGTATACAGTGTTTTGTTTTTGTTTACTACAGTACACATAACCTGTGTTTTACTTGAAAACAAATTTTTATAATTAAAGTGTGCATTTATCTGTGCATTAAGCACGTGTATATTTGGTGTGTTTTAACGCCAGTAAATGTAAAATCTACTTTCTTAGTAGATTAAAATTCACATAAATTTCATTGCATACAATGTTTTTAAATTGATTATTAATTTTAATTAATTTTAATTTCATTCTAATTAAAATTAATGCATCAGAACAATTGCTTAAAGAATAAATTTTATAAAGACTGATAAAATTGTATTTCAAAATCATCTGATGGCGTGTAGCGCACGAATGTTTTTCTTATTACAAAATAATGTCGATGTTTCACATCTGCCAGGCGTCCCGTGACGGCTCACATTTTTTTTTTTTTGCATTTGATAGTGTTACGTGGAGGTGAGAGTGTACAGAACGGTAGTGGTTAATGATTAATGAATAATCAAAGATGCTCCCACGTAACGACAATGAATAAAAATTAAAACTAAGAAAGACTTACCTCTCGATAAGCCGGTAATGTGGGTATGTTGTTGCCTAGTCCTATACAGGTCTGTGAGAGTTGTTTAAATGGTTGAGGCTAATTTATGGTGAAATGGGATAGGTTATCGTTCAAAATAAAATTCAAAATATAAAAGAAAAACCAAATAATCATAACATGTCTGAATTTAAAGATAGACAACGTCGACGGACGAATTCATATTCAAATACAGAGAAGCTGTAGAACTAGTTGAATCCGATCGTTTACGCTTCTTTCAAAACGTAGGGTTATTTTAATAATATATGAATAACATATAACTAAACATAATGCTCGTCAAAAACATCTATCCTGAACGACTATTATTTCTACTTCTGGTCGGTTATTATTATACGGTATCTCTCTCTTTAGATTAAATGTAACTTATGTTAGTAATCCAATTCTACGCTACGGATCAGTCGATCCGTAGAATTATATGCGTTATTTAGCTCTGACTTGAGCTTGCAAAAATATGATTTGGGGGCCGAGCTGTAGACAGGAGAGTGTCTCTCTGAATAGCCAAGGTTATTATCTGGAGCTAGGCGCCAATTCTATCTTGCTCAACTTTGCTATGGAACTCTATGAGAAAACCTATATTGATACTCTCAGAAAACAATACTCGATGTTCGACAGTGGCTAGTGAAGCTTGCCACTTGTTTTTGTTTAATAAGACATTATGCAAAATTTGGAATGATGTTCAAGAAGACTACTCGAATTAACTTATCTTTAGTTGCGAAGTTCGGCGAGATTGAGAGCCGTCGGTCGTGTAGGTCGGTGTCCGTAGAATTCTGGGGCAGAGCCTTACCTCGAGATCGGAAGGGTTGATGAATCCGAACGATGATGAATGTCGGGCACTTAGTCTTTGTGAATTTAGAACGGTACCCTACTATCGAAAGCTATTGTTTGAAAGAGTCAATTTGATTCACTCACGGCTTATATATATATTGAAAATGATTTTAACGATTATTAATTAAAGATGATAATGTAGGTGGTTATTATTATAAGCACTTAATATTACCTGACTCTATTTGAATCAGGGCCGAACTTGACTTAATTGAGGAAGATGGAATGGCATAAAAATTTCTATTCGCGAAATAATGAGATTTAGTAAAGAACAGTAAAGATGGGAATGTAGAAGATAGTGAGTCTTTTGCAGCTAACAGAATAACTGAATGCTCGGTTTTGACGAATTAGCGCGAGACTTTAGGCCGGTTACAACTAAGATTTCCCAACGCTACTCTTGCTCGAGAGAGCTAATCCGGGTAGACGTCCACGCACTTCGCGACTTGACAGACGAAAGACATGGCTTCTTGGGCCTGAGGGTCCAAGGAGTTCAGTTGCAATAAGTTACAACGATAATTAGCCAATGGAGTGCGAGGGCAACCTCCTGGTGCCCAACTCTACACGGTCAGCGTTACTTCGCGCTCTTCGACAGTGTTCCGACGATTCTCAATCTCGTCACTTACACGTGTAAGATGTCGACAAAAAGTATCTTAAGATAATTCTCACGCATTCATCCACACATCTTAACAGATAATCTATTTTAATTTGGTGGTTCCAAAGGTAGTGGTTTATCCTAATTATTGATGATAATTTTGACTTAAACAGAGAGATATTTCCATGCTGAGCGCTGCTGATGCTAATTCAGCAGTCCTTTGTCTCAATTCTTGGTACCAATTATAAGAAACAAAGTTGAACATTATACTAGGGATCATTGTTGGTCTCTACGTGACTTTTGCCAGGAGGGGTGGAACTCGCCGGTTTGGGCAATACGATATTTTAATGTTATCTATGGCTGTAGCTTTTGTTACAGTATTGAAAGGGAATTTATAAAACACTTCACGTGAGTCCTAGTTATATTGTGATTTCGAAAAAGGTACGCCCGAGCAACACGCCGGACGTAACAATAGGAAATAGAATTCTGAGACGAAAAGTCCTCTGCCATTTTTGCATCTGACCCATAGATGATTAGTCACTAATGAAAATAAGTAGCCAATCAGATGCACGCTATAGCGGAAAGAACACGGGAGGGGGAATTACAGGGTACCGAGGCAGTGTTAGCTAGTTCGCACGGCAGTCCGTGGAAGTAAGGGAGCTTTGGAAAATAGCATCATTTTCAAAAATTATTTATTTTGTTTTAAATTAATATTGCATTCGAGATGCCATAAGGGCGTATAAAAAAATTATTTATCAGAAATAGGAGCAATTATTTAGTAGAGAGATAAAACTGCGAAACAAAACGTCTTTAAAATTTGTATTGTTTTCTTATACACCGTTAAAAGCCTCCAGTCTCTAGTAATTACTTAGTTTCACAGTGCCTGGGGGTTTTGGGCATAAAATTAACGTGATTGAATTTTTTTCGAACAATCACATTTTTTTTCTCAAAGTTTGTTACGCCCGGCGTATCGCCACACGTCTCCCTAATCTCGTCACTCTCCCACGATCCTCACAGTAACCTTATCATCTCATTACTGTCCTCCTATTCCCATTTTGGCTCACGCCACTTGCTTTTTGCTGACTCTGCTAATTCTATTCCCCACTATTTTGCGCACCTTACGTCTACTCCTCTTCACCTCAGTATTCATTCCTATTCCAACGTTCGACACGATCAATTCTATTTCAACACTCAAGAATCTCACGTATAACTTACCTTACCGATATTGTGAACTACAAACTCCGTTTAAACTATTCCACAAATTCTTCAAACAAATATATAGTTGACATCTCGAACATCCAAACGGTTATTCAACCCTTATTCCAACTTGTGGTTGTCCCCGGACGTAAAAGCAAAGTCGAACCCGTTTATTCCTTACCGCTCGGGAATACACGACGTCCACGGACGTAACCTTGGTGGCCAGCGGTGGTCTTCGGTTTCCGGAACCTATGTCATCGTAATCAAATCTTACGGGACTTATTACCAAATACACGTCAATTGGCAGACAACAGGCCGATAAGCACTCAAGATATTCGAAAATGACATCAAAACGAACGACATCAACAACAGCAACAGTTGGAAATCTCCCGGCGTGACTACGTGAATAAAAAACTAGTTGACAACAAGCAAAGAACCTTATCACGTCATCATCGCAGCTTGATGCATACTCAACATACTATCGCTAGCCAAGCACGATACAATACGAATCAATCGAGTACCAAGTACGAGACCAATTGAGGCACCCATCTTCCACGAACTAACTCATGACGTCTACCTCTGCTTCACCGACGATTCGACACCGGATACCTGAGACACCACTTCGCACTAACCCCAGGACAGCTACACCAGCAATCTACGAGCCTTACAGCCAGTGGACCATATATTTTTTTGTGATCTCATTCTGCATCCACCTGTAAGTTTATTATAATCTATCTTGTTAAGTTGACCTACGTTTCTCACTACCGCAAAATCTCTAAAAACCAATTAAGTACGGTGCCTGACACCCAAGACGATAACATGTCATACGTATTAGCCTAAGACGCTATGCAATGGGTTCAGCCCTTCGATGGGCATTACATCCCAATAGACAACTTTGTCCTCACAATACAACACGCGAACTCACTCGTAGAACCGAACAGAAAACAAATATTCGTGAAAAAGATCTTGTTCAAAATGACGGGAGATGCAGAAACAGTATTACATGGCAAAGAGATCACCACGGTAGATGATATTATTAAAATTCTCAAACGAGCTTTCCAGACTCTTAACGGTATAAGCGACATGTATATTACACTTATGGGAGGCAGCATAAAGCAAGGCTTATACGAGAGTGTTCTAGTTTTTGGCGGGAGAGTAGATCGGTTAACAACGAAATTGTTAACCACGATTGTAGCCAAATATCCGACTCACAGAGTCAATGGTTGGTTGGACCACAATAATCAACAAAGCCTACTGACCTTCATCAGAGGTCTTCACGATGATCTAGTATTAAGGGTAATGAGTCATAGACTAACCACACTCAGAGGCGCGATAGAAATTGCTTTCGGTGAAGACCGTGAATTGATGAGGCGGGGACTACCAAGTGCTAGTCAGCCCTGTACGGCCAATCTTCCTCCTCTGTGGCCGTCACCGGCCTCTTACCTTCCATCTGCATCTCTACCTCCGACCTCAGAATTACCATCACCCACCACCTCCGTGTCATCTCCGTTTCTGCTGTCCACTGCAATCCAATTACCTTACTCTCCTCCGTCCCTCGCGCCGGCTACATACGAACTAGCAACATCCGAAAACCAAACCAGTGACCAGCCTGGCATAGTTTGGCTATCTTGTAGCCATTCAGTTCACTCGGCCGCGAAATGTCGCCACGTTTCCAAAGAATTCTGCACAAAATGTAAACTAACCGTTCATTCACACAGAAACTGCAGATTTACCGATACTTATAGACAAGACCGTAGTCAACAACATTATTGTAATTACTGCAGAAGGTTCGGACATGTAATTGACAAATGTAGAATTCGCGCCTATAATAATGCCAACCGTACTTCAAACCGCGACAATGATCAGAAAATGACCGAACGCTCCTTAAACTCGAACGGCGCCCGTGCGTTTTCCTGGCGGCACCAACAATCAGCGTTCACTGCACCAAATCACGTCCTCATCACAAGATCAATAGACAATAAACCACCAGTGATTCAAATTAATGCCCCTAAACTATACGAGAATTCGACATTCATGGTTGATACAGGTGCCGACGTAAATCTAGAAAAAAATAGCTTTGGTAGACCAAAAGTACCGCGTACAACAAAAAAAAACGACTACCCCCTACCGGTATTACCATCTAGACAATGGACACAATTTCTAAGACCCAAACTCACACCAATGAAAACAGCCACACGTTTCATATGATCCCAGATAACATCCCTACTCAGCAAGATGGACCTCTCAAGGGGGTCACACCTTTAAATGCCTGTCGCGAAACAAAACCCCTCACGTTCGAAAATTTCCTTCACGATTGTACCTCTAACGCTACCAGATCAGGTGACATATTACACGTACGCGACTACGATCTTACTGACTCTGACGTAGTTGCACACCTTACATCAAGTAACTTTAAATCCTTTCACAACACATCTCAGCAGGATTTTCAAGTACCAACACTTGACCAATGCGATCTTACGCAATTAAACACTGCAACCGACAAGATTTTCAAAAGACAGAAAGACGCACACCAATACCTTCGACGAACTCGATTGAATACCGACGAATCAGGCAATCCGATTCCTCGTAAGAAACGGAGCAACCCACAACCTACAGTTATTGCAGAATCTTCCGGTTTTCAGGCAACGAATCTTCTGACGACGATGCACTCATGTTGTCAGTCCTCTACCGGCAACACAGCTCCCGCGATCCCGCAGTCAAACGTAGTCGAGAAATTTATACCTCCAGTAACTCGGAACCGCATAAAAGACCGAACTTAGCACACCAGGCTGAAATACCTGACAATTCCGATGACTTGATGACACCTGACTCCGACTCAGAAGGCTATGACGCAGACTGAGACGAACGACTGTCCAGATGTTCTAAATCAAAATACTATAATACACCACATACGCCGACTTCTTGCTAGACGAACGGTACCAGCCGTTAAGACGCGACGTCAATATCAAAGAAATAAATGCCGACTTATTCGACTAGAACGACAACTTAGCCCACTGCACATCAGCCGATTGCAAATTATCGCAAAGTGTTGCCTTAAAATTAGCGCAACGAAAAATCTTAAACCGAACCCAACTAAACGAATTTTCCCCGGCAGTTACCAACGTTATTCCGACTCCACACGGTGATAGGTACATATACAACTTGGTAATTAAAGCAAAGTATTATAACAAACCCACTCCGGAAGACCTCTTCCAAACCCTGTCCAATTTGAAGAATATTTTGCTGGAAAACAAGATGAAATCCATATCAATTGCAAGACTAGGCTGCGGACTGGGAAAACTAGATTGGAGTTCCGTAGCCGCATGATCCATTATATATTCAATGACTCTGACATTAACATTACGATCTGTAAAAACAACAGTTCATCCGGCACCGCTCGGAATGAAGTCGATCCAACAGCTTCGCAGGTCATCTAAAGCAGGTCAGAAATTCTTACGGTTAGGGCCAATACAAAAGACCCTTGGAGGGTCTGCTATCCCCTCTCTCTGACCCCAATCTTTACGAACATCTGCCGTCCATGCTCGGAGAAAATACGTTAGTGTGTTAGTATCATGGTAGACGCCAAGCGGAGTATATCCATTATGGCTGCTCCAGGAGATATTTGTTTTGTGTGCGAAAAAAGTTTGAATGAAGGTGCTGTGGTGACTGTGAAAGAAAGAGGCTTAAAGATTTTCCGTGAAAGTGTGAAACGAAATGACGGTAAAAGTGAACGTTTTTTAAGAAACTTGAGTTCTGTCGTTGTGCACGACACCTGCCGAAAACAAAACACAAACGAGAAATTAATTGCTGCATCGATACGTCGAGGAAACCAAGTTGCTTCCTCGCCGTCACAGTCAACATCATTAAGGTCGGTTGTGCCCACGTTCAATTTCAAGGAGCATTGTTTTTTATGCAATGAAAGAATAACCGATGAATTTCTAATGAAGCAAAAAAAGACTCGCTTGTGTGACCGAAGTAGTGTAGCAAGGGGGGTTCTGCGTAGAAACACCTTCTTTACCGACCGAGCCGACCAGTCCGCCTATACATTCTCCCCAGACTCAAACCCTTTTCCGCTCCGCGCAGCCCAGACGCAAACCCTTTTCCGCGATGACGTCACAGTCTGCCGTACCGAAGGTCAAAACCGTGCAACCTTACCGACAGTTGTATCGGTCGAAGGTCAAAATCGTGCTGTCTTACCGACAATCTTACCGACCGAAGGTCTGTAGTGCTCGCCTGCCAACGGTAGAGGGCGCAGCGGGGGCGAGAACTTTTTTACCGTCCCGCATTCCTTTCCCACGATAGGACTGCTGATGTGTAACATGAACCACTCCGAATTCCTTTCCCACGGTAGGACTGCTGATGTGTAATATCAACCACCCCACATTCCTTTCCCACCTTATCAACCACGCGACATTCCAAAATTAATAGTTCCGAGAATTGTTTGTCCCAAATTCAACGTCGCACCGAAATCCTTTGACCGCATGCCGCTCGCCGTCAAGTCGAAACTTGTCGAACGCATTGTTTCGTCTAACCACCTTATCAACCATGTGACATTCCAAAATTAATAGTTCCGAGAATTGTTTGTCTCAAATTCAACGTCGCACCGAAATCCTTTGACCGCGTGCCGCTCACCGTCAAGTCGAAACTTGTCGAACGCATTGTTTTGTCTAAAATCCTTTGACCGCATGCCGCTCACCGTCGAAACTCGTCGGACGATTCCGAGAATTGTTTTTCACTTACTCGGATGTCGGTTTGATATCCAAGGTCGACCGATAGCCGCGGTACATTCAAAGCCATGGATCTGCGGTGTTGGGTTACCATCGCTGTTGGAATGCCAAAAGGTGCGCGCGCATCCGTACAGCTGCCCTATAAAAAGGACGCTCATCACAGCAAACGATCATTACGTCACAACCTGTCAAGTATACGTGAGGAAAAAGCTCAAGATGGTATCCGCGAAGTGTTTGAGATTGATCGATATTATGGAATCGGCGTTCAAGATTTTATCGGAAAAATCGTAGCCGGCAGAAATTGCAAAATGGATTCGATTTGGAACCCAAAATATCAGGCTTTTGAATAGAATCTTACGCAACAACGCCTCAACGATCGGGGAGAAGACAAGAACTTTGACAACAATTGGAATTCTGAAATCGTTGGCAGTCAAATTTCAACAATTTCAAAAAGTGGGTGACGGATTACGAAGCCGACGAAGAAGCGATCGAGTACGGTGATAAGATTTGGAGACAGCTTCCGAGAGTCGAATTCGAACGGGAGCCATTATCAATCTGCGGCATAAAGATTTGAACAGGTTTTTGGAAGATGCGAAACACCTCGTCGTTGCAAGACCGAAGAAAATGCTACGAAAAGTGGGAAGTTTAAAAGCAAACTGTGTCTTGTGTTGTAAATTCAATATAACGAAAAACGCTGAACTTGTTGAGGAAATCAAATATTTTAACACCAGAAACCAGATCATCCTCCAGCCAGCTGACATACACGGGTGGTTCGAAGAGAACGTAAAGCAAAAAGTGTTGGCCAAGGTGGAAGATTTTCAAGAGAGAGACTCTGGTTGGTCGCTGACCGAAATAATCAATTTGACTGTAAATATCAACAAGTACGTGCCACTGCGAGGCGGTGTGTTCACATACACACCACTACCGAAAGATATTCAAGATAAGAAGGCTGTCGTCAACATCCGTAACAGAGACGCGTATTGCTTCCTCTGGTCGGTCACCGCAGCCCTCTTTCCAGCCAACAACAAAAATCCCAATGAAATTACTTCGTATCCACATTTCAGCTCAGTGCTACAATACGACGGGTTGCATTTTCCAATGTCTCTAGACAAAAACACCATTTCAAAATTTGAGAAGCTTAACGGTCTTTCAATTAACGTTTACGGTATAGACCAAGGTGATCGGAAAAAAAGTGAAATAGTACCGATTCACCTGAGTCAGAATGAGTCTGATAAACCTGTGATTTATCTTTTGGCGATCGAAACTGAAATCCCTGACGATGATGATGTAGATATGGAAAATTATGAAAAAAACAGAATCTTTCATTTTACTTGTATTCGAAATCTGTCTCGATTAACAAGATCTCAAATTTCTAAGCATAAATGTCGTACTTGGTTGTGCGATAGGTGTCTGTCTCATTTTAATTTCGAAAGATGTTTGTTGAAGCACCGAGCTGATTGCATGAATTTAAACAAAACCAAAGTTATTCTACCTACAGATGAGGAAAAAATACTGAAATTCAAAAATTTCAAGCACAAAGAAACCGTTCCATTCTGCATTTACGCGGATCTCGAATGTTTACTGCAACCCACACATGAAAGTTTTGGGGAAAATAGAACAATTTATCAGAAGCATCTTCCGTATAGTATAGCTTACTATCTACATTGTGCGTTTGACGATTCGCTTTCGAATTTCAAAATTAATCGTGGAGAGACTTGCGTTCAATGGTTTGTGAATGAGTTAGCGGAATTGGCACATTCGTTGGAAGTTTATTTCAAAACTGTTGTACCGATGGAACCACCAAATTTCAATCAAATCAACGAATTTCACTCAACAACAGTGTGTCACATTTGTGAAAAACCGTTTACACTCGCAGACGTGAAACATCGTGATCACTGCCATTTCACGGGAAAGTACCGTGGTTCTGCTCACCGAGGTTGCAATCTAAATTACCAAAATTCGCACATTATCCCAGTGATATTCCACAATCTGTCGGGTTACGATTCACATTTTCTGATCAAAGCACTGGCTACATCGTTCGAGGGCAGAATTGAGCTTCTACCCGTAAACAAAGAAAAGTACATTTCTTTTACAAAATATGTCGAGGGGACAGATATAAAGTTTAGATTCGTAGATTCGTACCGTTTCATGCCCAGTAGTCTTGAGAAATTAGCAACGTATCTCGGTGATGATCAGAAATCAATCACACGAAAATTTTATCATAGCTCAGATAAATTTCAGTTATTGACCAGAAAAGGAGTGTTCCCGTACGAATACATAGACAGTTGGAAGAAGCTCGAGGACAGACGGTTACCATCCAAACAACAATTTTACTCGAAATTAAATAATCAGGATATATCAGACGACGACTATGCACATGCATGTAAAGTTTGGCAAACTTTTAACGTTCAAACTTTGGGAGAGTATTCGGACTTGTATTTACAGACGGACGTGTTTTTACTGGCTGACGTTTTTCAAAATTTTCGACAGAGCTGTTGGACGACGTACAAACTGGACCCGTTACATTACTACACAGCGCCCGGTCTGTCGTTTGATGCAATGTCAAAATGTACAGGCATCGAACTCGAGCTTCTCACCGACATAGACATGGTTATGTTTATCGAAAAGGGTATTCGTGGTGGTGTATCACAGTGTTCGAACAGATACGCAAAGGCCAACAATAGATATATGGGAGAGGAATTCGATCCTGAGGTCGAAGAATCTTATCTCATGTACTTTGACGTTAATAATTTGTACGGTGCTGCTATGAGCTTTGCTCTGCCATACAGTTCCTTCGAATGGTTATCAGACTTCGGACAATGCGACGTTCTTACCATCTCGGACGATGCGGAGTTTGGTTACATACTGGAGGTGGATTTGGAATATCCTGAGGAACTGCATGAAATTCATAAGGATTTACCACTGTGTCCGGAGCACTACATACCTCCGATCTCGAATAGTAAGCAACCGAAATTGACGCCCACGCTACTTTCCAAAAAAAACTACGTTGTTCACTACAGGGTTTTGAAACAATGCTTACAATTAGGCTTAAAATTACTCAAAATTCACAGAGTTCTCAAATTCAGACAAACCCCGTGGCTCAAAAAATACATAGATTTGAATACCGATTTGCGCAAAAAATCTCACAACGAATTCGAGAAAAATTTTTACAAACTGATGAACAACGCAGTTTTTGGCAAAACAATGGAAAATGTTAGGAAGTATAGAGATGTCAGACTGATCACGAAATGGGATGGAAGATAAGGTGCTAGAGCTACTATAGCCAAACCCAATTTTCACAGCTGCACCGTTTTCGGCAAAGATATAATTATCGTTGAAATGAGTAAGACGAAAGTCAAGTTGAATAAACCATTGTATGCAGGTTTCTCCATCATGGATCTGGCTAAAACATATATCTACGATTTTCATTACAATTACATTAAGCAGAAATTCGGCAATCGAGCAAAATTAATGTATACGGATACCGACAGTTTGATTTACAATTTTACCGTCCCCGACATATACGAACATATAAAGGACTTGCACAAATTCGACACGTCGGATTATCCGCTTGACAACGTTTACGGAATGCCTCTAGCGAACAAAAAAGTTCTCGGCTTGATGAAAGATGAGAATAATGGAAAAATAATGCTGGAATTTGTAGGATTAAGAGCTAAACTGTACGCATTCCGAGTCTTGGGAGATGAGAAAGACAATAAACGTGCCAAAGGTGTCAAAGGATCAGCGTTGAGAAAAATAACTTTCAACGATTATTTGGAATGTGTTTTGAACCGTGAAAATCTATCCTCAAATCAGCATTTGATATTGAGTCGAAAGCACGAGGTATACACCGTAGAACAGCAGAAAGTAGCACTGAGCTGGAATGACGACAAGCGGATCGTGTTTCAAAATACAACCGACACGCTTCCGTGGGGCTACAAGCCTACACCTTAGCTTTGTAATTTATAACTGTACCATGATGTATAAAATATTATTGTTATGTAGGATAGTGAATAAGAACGCTCCGAAATATAAGAAATTGTACAACGATGCATATGTCTGTCGATTGTCTAAAAAATAAAGACGCATACTTGTTGTGTGTCGGATATAAAATAAAGAGGGACATACGTTTTTACAAAAAAATTCATTTATTCAAATGTTACGTATCCGATTCGTTTATCCAACTGTTGTGTGTATTGTCAAAACCTAACCATTTAACGTATATTTTTCTTCCGCGCTTCTTGAGCACCTTCTCCACCAGATAGATATCCGGATGTTTAACCTTGAGGAGCTCTTGTTCGTAGAAACCACCAGCGATGGGTTGATCTCGGTAGTCTTTGAGCTTGTACGTCACAGGATGAGTATTTTCCACTCGACTTATCGTGAATATTTCAGTCGTCCAATTGGGAGTGTAACCTTTCTCGAAGACATTTTTGAATTTGCTGATTCGAACTTTGTCGCCGGATTTGAACTTTGCCGATACGGTAGGTATCGCTCGAAGCCCTCCGTACGCCTGACGTAATAACAGCCTCTCGTTTGCAACGGTAACATCCGACGGTTTCATTCTTATGGTTCGGTGTTTGACGTTGCTGTAAGCCGAAACCAAATCAGATAAGATATCGAGCCACTTGTAGCTTCCTTGCATGCTGAACCGTGTCCACATTTTACCTTTCAGCGTGCGATTGAAACGTTCACAGATCGAAGCCTTCAAATTACTGTACGTGGAGTAAAGTTTGATTCCGTAACGTGTCATAAGCGATTCAAATTTCGAGTTGTAAAATTCCGTTCCTCTGTCAACGTGTAAATTTTTCGGTACCCGTCCTTGAACAAGCACAGATTCCATTACCTTCGTAACATCATCTCCAGACTTGCTCTTTATCGGTACAGCCCACGCATACTTTGAAAAGATATCAATGACTGTGAGCATGTACTTGTAACCTTTGTTTTGTCCAGCGTATGACGTCATATCAACAAGATCCGCCTGCCAGGTCTCGTCGATGCCGCGCACGTCGACGCGGGTAATTCCGGCGTGCAGGCTTATGCAGTTCCGTCACCAGTGCTTGCTTTTCCTCGTTCATATTCCAACGCTCTTAGTCGGGTGTCCAATTTGGAAATGTTATCAGCGTTTCGAATCGACAGGTCTCTGCCTGTTTCAAAGTCTGTGTAAAAGGTATCCAAGGCTTTCTCCGTGGTGAGCTCTAAAGCTTTGATCATTTGATCGAGGTTGTCGATTTGTTTTTGCAGCACGTTGAATTTTCGTCTCAAGATTTTTAAAGTTACAGCATTGTTCGGCTCTGCGGGATCTGCGACATTGCACAGTCTCTTGTTCCGTATATTACGCTTCGACTGCCATGACTTTGACGTTGATATAAACTGAACTTTGTATAACTTTTTTGACTTGCATGTATCATGTAAGACTGACGAGTCTGCATCGGATGCGTTGAACTCATATATTGTAACGTGGCAGTTTTACTGCGCGTTCCACACGGCTCCCCGAACTCTGGACGGACCACCGACTTAGGGAGCACGCGAAGTAGACCGCGGCTCATTTCGAAAAAGAGCGCCAGGACAATAGTCACGCATCCGAGACTCTAAGAGGGGACCATCGCCGGTTTAGCGAATAAGACTTTTCAGGATTTTTGTTTATTTTTTTTTGGGTGGCGAGTAAATGCGGCTTCGGGCAGGGGATCGGCAGCAAATTCGAACGATGTTACTGGATGGCAATCGCGGCGGATCGCGACGAAAGGAGGGCCTCGCACGAGGCTACGGAGAGAGCGTCAACGGAGAGCTCTGCCGCGAGGGAATCCAAGGCGGACGAGATTCCCGTTGGTGGCCGGCGAGCCGTAGCCCCCCCCCCCTCCGTCGCCCAACTGACGACAGGTGCCCTCGCGAAGTCATCACCACGCCACTGCCAAGCTACGGGGTACACGAGACTGGTCAGCCAATCAACACCCCGCGACAGCGGAATCCAACGATAGCGATACGCTAGATTGTAAGAATTGCGTAACGAGAACCCCAATGCGAGCGGGAAAATTTTGACTAGGGATGACGCCTATGTTCGGGGCATGTTCGAATTGCGGCTCCGATTTGCAGGACCCGGCACTTGAGTCCTGGCGACCGATAGCGTTAGTGGCGTGGCGAGAAAGTGTAGAAAAAGTAAAGTTATTGTGTTTGGGATGGCTGAGACGGGCGTAGGGGAGTTTCTGGTGTGGCTGAGGAGCGGTAAGCGCTTATAATTCTTTGCGGGCATATTTCGAGCGCAAGTTAAATTGGCACACCGATAAACGGTCGGCCCACGCAATCTTAGAGTTAGAGTAGCGCTCGAAATCTGTTTGCCGATCTCCTTGAGGATGACCGTAGCCTGAGTTTTCGCGATAACGCGTAGAGTCACGGTTTCGCGTGGGGAACAATTTCGGAGTGAAATTGAGTGTGGCCAAATTCCGCTGCACAGGGTCTCGTCGAGTCTGCGTACGTAAAAAGGGTGGTGAACTTAGAGGGAATAGAGACTTCGACTTGAGCTCGGATGCGTCATAATACGCTATACACTCGCGCGATTAGAAAAGCTTTCTAGAGCGATTAATTTGGTCGCGATTAGCGCGTCGAGGCACGTCCTTTTTGATTTAGTTTAGGAATTATTGTGCATCAGCAAAGTGGCGACTAGCGCCTGTAGAAATAAGGTACCAGCTAGATGTAATCAGAACTGCGATTAGCGCGTCGAGTACGATCTAGATTACGTTTTTGTTTAGCAGTTTATAATTAAGTGACGATTAGCGTCGTAGTTGAGGCCGATCGCGGGCAGCGCGTCGAGTCTGATTTTGTTTTTGGTTTTTGCGAGTTAAAGTATTGTTAAGACGGCGACTAGCGCAAGAAGGCCGTAGAGGTCTCCTAGATTTATTCATTTTTTTTTAATTTTTTTTATTGGGTTTGTTTCTCCCTTTCTTATTTCTTTTGGATTAAATTTAACCCGTTGTATTTGGAATCGCGAAGGACGACTTGCGCAGTCGTATGATTATTTTTATTTTCAATTTTTTTTGTACCATCGCTAACGAGAAATATATTATTGGGATTTTATAGTGATTTGGCCAAACCACGCATTGGCTTACTTGTGTTACATCTCTCTCTACCCAAAATTTACCCCTCCCCTCTCCGCGGTACTGAGCTATCGAGTATATGGTCGCGATATTTCGCATTACCGATTTCGAGGCGTGTTAATCACGCCAGGCGCCCAACAAATCTCGCGGTATTGTTTTAGGTCCAGGGTACATCGTGTACGCCGATTTGTTGTGTACGAGGTAAGTTCTCGGTCATTTTTCTCCGAGTGATCGAGGTGCAGAAAAATCCACGTCACAAAATATATATATATATATAAGCCGATAGATCACCAGAATTTGGAAACGGTGCGCACTGCGTTCTGCGCATATCGGAAAGAAAAATGACGTCAGAGATGCGGTGCGCACTGCGTTCTGCGCATCTCGGAGGGAAAAATGACGTCAGAGACGTCTGGGTCCACCCTTTATCCGACCCGCCATCCCTAAATTTTTGAGTTTTATTGCTCTCCCGGCTCTGTAGAGATGATGAAATTCATGTAAAAAAAATGACGTCACAGACGGCGGGAGAGCAATAAAACTCAAAAATTTAGGGATGGCGGGTCGGATAAAGGGTGGACCCAGACGTCTCTGACGTCATTTTTCCCTCCGAGATGCGCAGAACGCAGTGCGCACCGCATCTCTGACGTCATTTTTCTTTCCGATATGCGCAGAACGCAGTGCGCACCGTTTCCAAATTCTGGTGATCTATCGGCTTATATATATATATATATTTTGTGACGTGGATTTTTCTGCACCTCGATCACTCGGAGAAAAATGACCGAGAACTTACCTCGTACACAACAAATCGGCGTACACGATGTACCCTGGACCTAAAACAATACCGCGAGATTTGTTGGGCGCCTGGCGTGATTAACACGCCTCGAAATCGGTAATGCGAAATATCGCGACCATATACTCGATAGCTCAGTACCGCGGAGAGGGGAGGGGTAAATTTTGGGTAGAGAGAGATGTAACACAAGTAAGCCAATGCGTGGTTTGGCCAAATCACTATAAAATCCCAATAATATATTTCTCGTTAGCGATGGTACAAAAAAAATTGAAAATAAAAATAATCATACGACTGCGCAAGTCGTCCTTCGCGATTCCAAATACAACGGGTTAAATTTAATCCAAAAGAAATAAGAAAGGGAGAAACAAACCCAATAAAAAAAATTAAAAAAAAATGAATAAATCTAGGAGACCTCTACGGCCTTCTTGCGCTAGTCGCCGTCTTAACAATACTTTAACTCGCAAAAACCAAAAACAAAATCAGACTCGACGCGCTGCCCGCGATCGGCCTCAACTACGACGCTAATCGTCACTTAATTATAAACTGCTAAACAAAAACGTAATCTAGATCGTACTCGACGCGCTAATCGCAGTTCTGATTACATCTAGCTGGTACCTTATTTCTACAGGCGCTAGTCGCCACTTTGCTGATGCACAATAATTCCTAAACTAAATCAAAAAGGACGTGCCTCGACGCGCTAATCGCGACCAAATTAATCGCTCTAGAAAGCTTTTCTAATCGCGCGAGTGTATAGCGTATTATGACGCATCCGAGCTCAAGTCGAAGTCTCTATTCCCTCTAAGTTCACCACCCTTTTTACGTACGCAGACTCGACGAGACCCTGTGCAGCGGAATTTGGCCACACTCAATTTCACTCCGAAATTGTTCCCCACGCGAAACCGTGACTCTACGCGTTATCGCGAAAACTCAGGCTACGGTCATCCTCAAGGAGATCGGCAAACAGATTTCGAGCGCTACTCTAACTCTAAGATTGCGTGGGCCGACCGTTTATCGGTGTGCCAATTTAACTTGCGCTCGAAATATGCCCGCAAAGAATTATAAGCGCTTACCGCTCCTCAGCCACACCAGAAACTCCCCTACGCCCGTCTCAGCCATCCCAAACACAATAACTTTACTTTTTCTACACTTTCTCGCCACGCCACTAACGCTATCGGTCGCCAGGACTCAAGTGCCGGGTCCTGCAAATCGGAGCCGCAATTCGAACATGCCCCGAACATAGGCGTCATCCCTAGTCAAAATTTTCCCGCTCGCATTGGGGTTCTCGTTACGCAATTCTTACAATCTAGCGTATCGCTATCGTTGGATTCCGCTGTCGCGGGGTGTTGATTGGCTGACCAGTCTCGTGTACCCCGTAGCTTGGCAGTGGCGTGGTGATGACTTCGCGAGGGCACCTGTCGTCAGTTGGGCGACGGAGGGGGGGGGGGCTACGGCTCGCCGGCCACCAACGGGAATCTCGTCCGCCTTGGATTCCCTCGCGGCAGAGCTCTCCGTTGACGCTCTCTCCGTAGCCTCGTGCGAGGCCCTCCTTTCGTCGCGATCCGCCGCGATTGCCATCCAGTAACATCGTTCGAATTTGCTGCCGATCCCCTGCCCGAAGCCGCATTTACTCGCCACCCAAAAAAAAATAAACAAAAATCCTGAAAAGTCTTATTCGCTAAACCGGCGATGGTCCCCTCTTAGAGTCTCGGATGCGTGACTATTGTCCTGGCGCTCTTTTTCGAAATGAGCCGCGGTCTACTTCGCGTGCTCCCTAAGTCGGTGGTCCGTCCAGAGTTCGGGGAGCCGTGTGGAACGCGCAGTAAAACTGCCACGTTACAATATATGAGTTCAACGCATCCGATGCAGACTCGTCAGTCTTACATGATACATGCAAGTCAAAAAAGTTATACAAAGTTCAGTTTATATCAACGTCAAAGTCATGGCAGTCGAAGCGTAATATACGGAACAAGAGACTGTGCAATGTCGCAGATCCCGCAGAGCCGAACAATGCTGTAACTTTAAAAATCTTGAGACGAAAATTCAACGTGCTGCAAAAACAAATCGACAACCTCGATCAAATGATCAAAGCTTTAGAGCTCACCACGGAGAAAGCCTTGGATACCTTTTACACAGACTTTGAAACAGGCAGAGACCTGTCGATTCGAAACGCTGATAACATTTCCAAATTGGACACCCGACTAAGAGCGTTGGAATATGAACGAGGAAAAGCAAGCACTGGTGACGGAACTGCATAAGCCTGCACGCCGGAATTACCCGCGTCGACGTGCGCGGCATCGACGAGACCTGGCAGGCGGATCTTGTTGATATGACGTCATACGCTGGACAAAACAAAGGTTACAAGTACATGCTCACAGTCATTGATATCTTTTCAAAGTATGCGTGGGCTGTACCGATAAAGAGCAAGTCTGGAGATGATGTTACGAAGGTAATGGAATCTGTGCTTGTTCAAGGACGGGTACCGAAAAATTTACACGTTGACAGAGGAACGGAATTTTACAACTCGAAATTTGAATCGCTTATGACACGTTACGGAATCAAACTTTACTCCACGTACAGTAATTTGAAGGCTTCGATCTGTGAACGTTTCAATCGCACGCTGAAAGGTAAAATGTGGACACGGTTCAGCATGCAAGGAAGCTACAAGTGGCTCGATATCTTATCTGATTTGGTTTCGGCTTACAGCAACGTCAAACACCGAACCATAAGAATGAAACCGTCGGATGTTACCGTTGCAAACGAGAGGCTGTTATTACGTCAGGCGTACGGAGGGCTTCGAGCGATACCTACCGTATCGGCAAAGTTCAAATCCGGCGACAAAGTTCGAATCAGCAAATTCAAAAATGTCTTCGAGAAAGGTTACACTCCCAATTGGACGACTGAAATATTCACGATAAGTCGAGTGGAAAATACTCATCCTGTGACGTACAAGCTCAAAGACTACCGAGATCAACCCATCGCTGGTGGTTTCTACGAACAAGAGCTCCTCAAGGTTAAACATCCGGATATCTATCTGGTGGAGAAGGTGCTCAAGAAGCGCGGAAGAAAAATATACGTTAAATGGTTAGGTTTTGACAATACACACAACAGTTGGATAAACGAATCGGATACGTAACATTTGAATAAATGAATTTTTTTGTAAAAACGTATGTCCCTCTTTATTTTATATCCGACACACAACAAGTATGCGTCTTTATTTTTTAGACAATCGACAGACATATGCATCGTTGTACAATTTCTTATATTTCGGAGCGTTCTTATTCACTATCCTACATAACAATAATATTTTATACATCATGGTACAGTTATAAATTACAAAGCTAAGGTGTAGGCTTGTAGCCCCACGGAAGCGTGTCGGTTGTATTTTGAAACACGATCCGCTTGTCGTCATTCCAGCTCAGTGCTACTTTCTGCTGTTCTACGGTGTATACCTCGTGCTTTCGACTCAATATCAAATGCTGATTTGAGGATAGATTTTCACGGTTCAAAACACATTCCAAATAATCGTTGAAAGTTATTTTTCTCAACGCTGATCCTTTGACACCTTTGGCACGTTTATTGTCTTTCTCATCTCCCAAGACTCGGAATGCGTACAGTTTAGCTCTTAATCCTACAAATTCCAGCATTATTTTTCCATTATTCTCATCTTTCATCAAGCCGAGAACTTTTTTGTTCGCTAGAGGCATTCCGTAAACGTTGTCAAGCGGATAATCCGACGTGTCGAATTTGTGCAAGTCCTTTATATGTTCGTATATGTCGGGGACGGTAAAATTGTAAATCAAACTGTCGGTATCCGTATACATTAATTTTGCTCGATTGCCGAATTTCTGCTTAATGTAATTGTAATGAAAATCGTAGATATATGTTTTAGCCAGATCCATGATGGAGAAACCTGCATACAATGGTTTATTCAACTTGACTTTCGTCTTACTCATTTCAACGATAATTATATCTTTGCCGAAAACGGTGCAGCTGTGAAAATTGGGTTTGGCTATAGTAGCTCTAGCACCTTATCTTCCATCCCATTTCGTGATCAGTCTGACATCTCTATACTTCCTAACATTTTCCATTGTTTTGCCAAAAACTGCGTTGTTCATCAGTTTGTAAAAATTTTTCTCGAATTCGTTGTGAGATTTTTTGCGCAAATCGGTATTCAAATCTATGTATTTTTTGAGCCACGGGGTTTGTCTGAATTTGAGAACTCTGTGAATTTTGAGTAATTTTAAGCCTAATTGTAAGCATTGTTTCAAAACCCTGTAGTGAACAACGTAGTTTTTTTTGGAAAGTAGCGTGGGCGTCAATTTCGGTTGCTTACTATTCGAGATCGGAGGTATGTAGTGCTCCGGACACAGTGGTAAATCCTTATGAATTTCATGCAGTTCCTCAGGATATTCCAAATCCACCTCCAGTATGTAACCAAACTCCGCATCGTCCGAGATGGTAAGAACGTCGCATTGTCCGAAGTCTGATAACCATTCGAAGGAACTGTATGGCAGAGCAAAGCTCATAGCAGCACCGTACAAATTATTAACGTCAAAGTACATGAGATAAGATTCTTCGACCTCAGGATCGAATTCCTCTCCCATATATCTATTGTTGGCCTTTGCGTATCTGTTCGAACACTGTGATACACCACCACGAATACCCTTTTCGATAAACATAACCATGTCTATGTCGGTGAGAAGCTCGAGTTCGATGCCTGTACATTTTGACATTGCATCAAACGACAGACCGGGCGCTGTGTAGTAATGTAACGGGTCCAGTTTGTACGTCGTCCAACAGCTCTGTCGAAAATTTTGAAAAACGTCAGCCAGTAAAAACACGTCCGTCTGTAAATACAAGTCCGAATACTCTCCCAAAGTTTGAACGTTAAAAGTTTGCCAAACTTTACATGCATGTGCATAGTCGTCGTCTGATATATCCTGATTATTTAATTTCGAGTAAAATTGTTGTTTGGATGGTAACCGTCTGTCCTCGAGCTTCTTCCAACTGTCTATGTATTCGTACGGGAACACTCCTTTTCTGGTCAATAACTGAAATTTATCTGAGCTATGATAAAATTTTCGTGTGATTGATTTCTGATCATCACCGAGATACGTTGCTAATTTCTCAAGACTACTGGGCATGAAACGGTACGAATCTACGAATCTAAACTTTATATCTGTCCCCTCGACATATTTTGTAAAAGAAATGTACTTTTCTTTGTTTACGGGTAGAAGCTCAATTCTGCCCTCGAACGATGTAGCCAGTGCTTTGATCAGAAAATGTGAATCGTAACCCGACAGATTGTGGAATATCACTGGGATAATGTGCGAATTTTGGTAATTTAGATTGCAACCTCGGTGAGCAGAACCACGGTACTTTCCCGTGAAATGGCAGTGATCACGATGTTTCACGTCTGCGAGTGTAAACGGTTTTTCACAAATGTGACACACTGTTGTTGAGTGAAATTCGTTGATTTGATTGAAATTTGGTGGTTCCATCGGTACAACAGTTTTGAAATAAACTTCCAACGAATGTGCCAATTCCGCTAACTCATTCACAAACCATTGAACGCAAGTCTCTCCACGATTAATTTTGAAATTCGAAAGCGAATCGTCAAACGCACAATGTAGATAGTAAGCTATACTATACGGAAGATGCTTCTGATAAATTGTTCTATTTTCCCCAAAACTTTCATGTGTGGGTTGCAGTAAACATTCGAGATCCGCGTAAATGCAGAATGGAACGGTTTCTTTGTGCTTGAAATTTTTGAATTTCAGTATTTTTTCCTCATCTGTAGGTAGAATAACTTTGGTTTTGTTTAAATTCATGCAATCAGCTCGGTGCTTCAACAAACATCTTTCGAAATTAAAATGAGACAGACACCTATCGCACAACCAAGTACGACATTTATGCTTAGAAATTTGAGATCTTGTTAATCGAGACAGATTTCGAATACAAGTAAAATGAAAGATTCTGTTTTTTTCATAATTTTCCATATCTACATCATCATCGTCAGGGATTTCAGTTTCGATCGCCAAAAGATAAATCACAGGTTTATCAGACTCATTCTGACTCAGGTGAATCGGTACTATTTCACTTTTTTTCCGATCACCTTGGTCTATACCGTAAACGTTAATTGAAAGACCGTTAAGCTTCTCAAATTTTGAAATGGTGTTTTTGTCTAGAGACATTGGAAAATGCAACCCGTCGTATTGTAGCACTGAGCTGAAATGTGGATACGAAGTAATTTCATTGGGATTTTTGTTGTTGGCTGGAAAGAGGGCTGCGGTGACCGACCAGAGGAAGCAATACGCGTCTCTGTTACGGATGTTGACGACAGCCTTCTTATCTTGAATATCTTTCGGTAGTGGTGTGTATGTGAACACACCGCCTCGCAGTGGCACGTACTTGTTGATATTTACAGTCAAATTGATTATTTCGGTCAGCGACCAACCAGAGTCTCTCTCTTGAAAATCTTCCACCTTGGCCAACACTTTTTGCTTTACGTTCTCTTCGAACCACCCGTGTATGTCAGCTGGCTGGAGGATGATCTGGTTTCTGGTGTTAAAATATTTGATTTCCTCAACAAGTTCAGCGTTTTTCGTTATATTGAATTTACAACACAAGACACAGTTTGCTTTTAAACTTCCCACTTTTCGTAGCATTTTCTTCGGTCTTGCAACGACGAGGTGTTTCGCATCTTCCAAAAACCTGTTCAAATCTTTATGCCGCAGATTGATAATGGCTCCCGTTCGAATTCGACTCTCGGAAGCTGTCTCCAAATCTTATCACCGTACTCGATCGCTTCTTCGTCGGCTTCGTAATCCGTCACCCACTTTTTGAAATTGTTGAAATTTGACTGCCAACGATTTCAGAATTCCAATTGTTGTCAAAGTTCTTGTCTTCTCCCCGATCGTTGAGGCGTTGTTGCGTAAGATTCTATTCAAAAGCCTGATATTTTGGGTTCCAAATCGAATCCATTTTGCAATTTCTGCCGGCTACGATTTTTCCGATAAAATCTTGAACGCCGATTCCATAATATCGATCAATCTCAAACACTTCGCGGATACCATCTTGAGCTTTTTCCTCACGTATACTTGACAGGTTGTGACGTAATGATCGTTTGCTGTGATGAGCGTCCTTTTTATAGGGCAGCTGTACGGATGCGCGCGCACCTTTTGGCATTCCAACAGCGATGGTAACCCAACACCGCAGATCCATGGCTTTGAATGTACCGCGGCTATCGGTCGACCTTGGATATCAAACCGACATCCGAGTAAGTGAAAAACAATTCTCGGAATCGTCCGACGAGTTTCGACGGTGAGCGGCATGCGGTCAAAGGATTTTAGACAAAACAATGCGTTCGACAAGTTTCGACTTGACGGTGAGCGGCACGCGGTCAAAGGATTTCGGTGCGACGTTGAATTTGAGACAAACAATTCTCGGAACTATTAATTTTGGAATGTCACATGGTTGATAAGGTGGTTAGACGAAACAATGCGTTCGACAAGTTTCGACTTGACGGCGAGCGGCATGCGGTCAAAGGATTTCGGTGCGACGTTGAATTTGGGACAAACAATTCTCGGAACTATTAATTTTGGAATGTCGCGTGGTTGATAAGGTGGGAAAGGAATGTGGGGTGGTTGATATTACACATCAGCAGTCCTACCGTGGGAAAGGAATTCGGAGTGGTTCATGTTACACATCAGCAGTCCTATCGTGGGAAAGGAATGCGGGACGGTAAAAAAGTTCTCGCCCCCGCTGCGCCCTCTACCGTTGGCAGGCGAGCACTACAGACCTTCGGTCGGTAAGATTGTCGGTAAGACAGCACGATTTTGACCTTCGACCGATACAACTGTCGGTAAGGTTGCACGGTTTTGACCTTCGGTACGGCAGACTGTGACGTCATCGCGGAAAAGGGTTTGCGTCTGGGCTGCGCGGAGCGGAAAAGGGTTTGAGTCTGGGGAGAATGTATAGGCGGACTGGTCGGCTCGGTCGGTAAAGAAGGTGTTTCTACGCAGAACCCCCCTTGCTATACTACTGACCGAGAGATAATTTATAATGTTCAGAAACTT
The DNA here is from genome assembly GCF_021901455.1 of Neodiprion lecontei. NCBI lineage: Eukaryota > Metazoa > Arthropoda > Insecta > Hymenoptera > Diprionidae > Neodiprion > Neodiprion lecontei. The sequence continues at coordinate 17,142,312 of NC_060262.1, forward strand.
TCAATAAAAGACAGCATTATAACATTAGCGCGAAACCGGAGTGATGCACGGGGTGAAACAATAATTGATCGCGTTCAACACGTTTCCGATTTAGTCGCGGTCAATGCTAAATATCATAATTCCTGCATGAAAAAATTTTACTGCCCGCCATCATCTGGAAAAAAAGAGGTTATCGACCAGCTACAAATGTCGATGAGGCAATGGAAGCTGTCTATTCTTATCTCGAAGAGAACTCCGAGAATACCAGTTCTCTATTGACGAGCTGATGAATCAAATCGAAGGAGACCACCGCCCGGATAGCAGAACAGTGAAGTCAAGGTTACTTCAAAAATATGGCGACGACATTGTTATAGCAACAACAGCCTCAAGACCCACGACTGTCTGCTTTTTGAACATAGGATTTAAAATTCTTACAAACTCGTGGAACGAAAGCAAGAAAACCGATCCACAGGAAGAACGACTACGAGTTGTTGAGAAGGGGTGCGGTTGAGCATGTGGGTGTAGGAAAACGGGCTTGAAATGTTCTGTTATCTGCACATGCTGTCACGGAGACGCGTGTGAAAACAGCGCAGATATTTTTGCGGGCTCAGGAGGAGAAGAAGAAGAAGAAGACAACGTCGACGACGAGAATAGAGACCTGAACGTTGCGAAATTATTGGCACAGGAAGTCGGAGAAGACAACGAAGATGAAAACTCGGAAGAGGAGGGAATAAATTCGCAAGAAGCTATTGATATGAGCGAGCCCGGACCATCTAGAGCATCGAAACGGAAGAAAAGACATGAGTAAATAATGAATCGTGGATTAGGCCTACTGGGGATACCACATTAAAAAAAACGCGCCTCTCACTCTACCTCATGGTGGTGCGGAAATGAGTAAAAAACGATAGTACGTATTAAATAATCGGTATTTACTGAAAGTTCGAGAAAAAATGTAGCGATTTTGCGAATTATAGAAATGTGCTAAGTTTGAATCCGCTGTGACTCGTGAACTCTTCATCTGATTAAAAAATATTTCATACAAAAGTTGCAGGAAATTGCATGCTCTATGATTTTTCTATAACTATTTTTGACCTAGGTGGCACTGGAGAGAAGATATTCTCGAAAAATGGTTTTTGGTACCATTTTTCCAATATGGCGGCGCGAGCGGCGGTCGCTCAAGGTCGCAAATTCGGAATATTAATTAGGACACCGAACTTTACAAATCTGCCAAATTAGAACTTTCCTTGACCTTTTGTAAGTCAGACCCACCGCCATTCCCTCTCCCTGCCAAGAGACGCTCTTACAATCCACCCTTCTCACCTTCCAATCACTCCTTCTGTCCCCCTCCGTCACCTCCACCGGTAATTTCTTACGACAGCTCCGCAGATGAGCTACAGCAAACCCTGCAGCAGCAAAACACAAATCTGACACATACTATGACAGGCATTCCCGCCCTCGTACCTTCGTCCTCAGTCAACAAGTTTACCTACTCAATGAGACCAAAACGAAACTCTGAGACGATTACAAAGGACCGTACTAGATAAAACGTATCGTAAACGGCATCAATGGCGAAATATATTTTCCGAATAACAAGACAAAAGTAGTCCACGTGAATAAACTTAATACAGCACACTGACGTTACTGTAAATCAAGCCCGACTCTCGTTTCTAAAATCGCCCCGCCACGTCGCGCACATCCTACTCCCAAAATATTATTTCACTACACTGCATCATGAACAACCAAACATCGATAATGAAGTAATTGACAGCTCCACAATGGATTGGTTGACCGAATCCTAATCAGATCGTATTTTCATAACGTATTATTACAGGTCCTTCATAACTGATAAATGCACTGATAACTCAGTACCATACTTCATGAAGCGAATCGAAACAAATCCGGGTATCTATTTCGAACAACTAAGAAACCTTCGGACCTTTAACAAGAAATGGAGAATGATCAACTTTATTGACCTCAGTAAAATGTTCCAGGAACTCGATCGCATCTCCGAATATTTAGACATAATTCGTAATAAATGTACCGCAACACAGAATCATTGCAACACAGGTGACCATATACGCATGTTGACCCAGAGATTAAATTCGTCCAGGAAATACCTCACATAAACGAATTGATAGGCCACCGCTTCAACAGCAAATCCCATGCAGAATTGGCTAAACTCGTAACACATCGCAACAAACGAGGTGCCGTAAACTTCATAGGCGCGATCACAAAATCACTTTTCAGGACGCTAGACGCAGAAGACGGACAATACTTAAACGATCAAATTGACAACTTATATAATGACACAAAACACTTAGCGACACTATTTAACAAACATAAACACGTTGTACAGTCAACTCTCGGAATGTATAAAAATAAACTCGATAACATTATACAGCATGGTCATAACGAAGACGATGTACTCATGATACTTACGAACCAGGGAATTACTTCTAAAGCTCAAATATCAAATAACAAATTCGCAATAGCTCTCATGAACCGTCTAGTCGAGCTAGATGTATACATGAACGAGTTCGAAATACATCTAAATAACCTAGTTGACGCCATCTTGTTCGCATAAAATTTTATCGCTTACCCAAAGGTCCTGTCCCCAGCACAGATCATATCCAGTCTCCAACGCATTCAAAATTTCAATCCCCAACTCGAATCACCAATACCTATGGACGCCACCCACCCTGAATAACTGATTATAATGTCGAGCTCGGACATTGCTGACATCGAACCAAGACTGATTTACGTCATAACTATCCCGTTATTAAATAATGACGCTTTTAACCTTCATCACCTACTTTCAATATCTGCAAAACAAAAATACGACTCGAGAGATAGCAAATTCGCGTTAATACAGCCCGCAAGCGACTAGGTAGCGGTAGCCCTCAACCGCGCATCGTACTTCCTATTATCGGAACTCAGCTTTTCAAAGTGCATCCAAACTCAAAACATCCACATATGCAGACTAAACCACCCTCTGTTCCATACCGAAAACCATAAACTTTGCGAAGTAGACCTATACTTGAATCTTTCGCAATTAGCAACCACAAACTTCGACATGAGACTGACATCCTTCACTGGCACGTAGTGGACTGCATTGACCAACTTGAATTCATGGATCTATTCTGTTTCCAAAACAGAACGCTACATATCTTATGTCCCAACGACTTCACATACCGCGTCCTGATTTCAGACGCCGGCACTACACATCTTAATAACACGTGCACTGGACATACTGGAAAGACGACTCTGACGACTAGCAGACGTTTCCAATCAATCGAATCCAACTCACATATTCCTGACTTCCATCTCGATGTGCAAGCAATCTACAAAAATCTGAATTCAAACACTTCGACCAATCTATCAATGGTATCTATTCCTCAATTCAGGAAGACCTCGCATGTTAACATCCATGACTTATCCGCCACTGGTATAACTTTTCGCGAGATAGAGAGACAAGCCGCTGACATAAGTACTCGCCATCGCGCGCGTCAAGGTACATACCTCCTCACGAACAACCTTACCTACGCCCGTATGTCCCTTATCGCTTTTACCTCCTTATACGTGATCTAAAAATTTTCGTTGTTCCCCAATATCCTGAAATTGTGTGTCGCATGTAAATGCCACAAAAATTCGAAACCAAGGCAATCGCAGCCCCACCATTTCACCAGACCTGCTGTACCCACTATCTCACATTCTTACGTGTTTCCTAAAAACATTGAGCTTACCCAATAGTCTCAAAAACCAAGGCCCCACTCTCAATCCCCGGCCAGGCTAGCGCTATCGGCTAACGACGACCTTGCACGTTCTTCGTGGTTAGATTACGGGATGCTTGACTGACCTTAACACCTCACCACTATGGCTACTGTACCACAGTGCATAGCATATACCGCGTTGTCGTCTTTAGCCCACCTCCGGCTCTTACACGACAATATTTGCCATGAATTTACGCTCCTATTTAAAAATTTACATTACCATATACTTAGCACGTAAGCCAACTCCAACCATACCTGCATCAAATAAAATAAATCCTACGCTGCCTACAAAACCCCTTAAATTCTCTTGGCAGTTTTAAGAAACATTGTAAACTAGAAATAAGTATACTAACCCGCGTAAAGGCGCAATAGCCCTAGGCGCTCAATCGTAAAATCATTCGATGTACCATCAAACCGTGTATATACTACCTTCTATACCGAATATTCATCATCATAATAACGCTAAAATGACAATCCAACCAATTTGTGACGCGGCGTAAACCTTGCACGAAATGAGTATAGGGAATGAGGATGAGGAAGACGAGACACGGGGTTGTGAGCGAGAGTGAGACTCGATGTTTAGAGGTAAAACTTTGTGAATCTTGTAGAATCATTGTTCATTGTAGAATCATCTTGTAGAATATTGTAGAACAAGCAAGCTTAAATCTAGGGTAACAAAATGTATAATCCCGCGTGGCAACCAGTCACACCCTGGTCGATTAGCGTTCAACGCTTAAGATTAATTATACCTACAATTATCGGGGGTGTGTAGGTGTGTGTGTGGGTGTGTGGGTGTGGAAAGGAATGGTTCTTGGGAAAAGGAGTGTCGACTGGATCGGCAGATCGGTTTTCAAAGGCTACGTCTAACCTTTTATCAGCTCGTGGATGCACCTAGGTGTTGCGTCGTAGTCCGGTTGTAGTTTCAAGTCGTCGTTCTCCTCGTGTCTTTTTCTCTTTCTCTCGATTCTCGCTTTCGTAGGGGTTGTCCGTTCTCTTTCGTCGCCGATATTAGAGTGTTCGCCCGCGTGATCAAGCCACACAGTTGCGGGTTATTTCGTGGGAGCGCGGAGCGCGGCACTGTTCGGCCCCGCTCCGCTTATTTCGGGCTTATTGTGACGTGCATTTGGTAGTACCATGTCACACAACCTATACCTAGGTTAAGCTCATGTTCAATAAATATTTGCATTGCTTTCCTCTAGTATAAACCCAATTTGTAAACACACATGAATTAATTCTCAAATATCTAATTCGTACTGGTAAATATTTCGAATAATCTTTAAGTTTAATTCACAATGTAACTACATACTGATAAGAACACATCTATTGTCATATCCAGGTATCATTCAATATACAACGTTTCAAACTGAATCGCTATAAACATATTCACTTTATAATCATACATTCTCAAACTATTTTATTCACATCTTTCACATATGCATATCATGAACCATCTTAATTATCTATAATAATACGATGACACACGCAAGTGTAAGCTTCACTCACTCACTATAAAGCAAACACATTACAAAGTTATGTACAACACATTATAACCAGTGACGTCAATCCTTTCCGGCTATCCGATCCCCTTCTTCTTCTCATTCTAAACATTCGCTCACCATACCTCAACGAACGTTTCCTTCAAGGAGGGCGGGGGGGGGGGCTGTTACGTCCCGCGTATCGCCATACGTCTCCCTCATCTCGTCACTCTCGCACAATCCTTACAGTAACCCTATGATCTCATTCCTGTCCTCCTATTTCCATTCTGGCTCATGCCACTCGCCTTTTGCCAACTGTACTACTTCTATTCTCCACCATTTTGCACACCTTACATCTAATCCTCTTGACCTCATGGCATTCCTATTTCAGCGTTCGATACGATCAAGTCTTTTTCCAACACTCAACAACCTTACGTATAACTTTTCTCACCAATTGTAAATTATTAAACCCTTTCCCAAGTTCTGATTGTCTTCGGACGTAAAGGCGAAGGCGAACCCGTTTGTTCCTTACCGCTCGGGAATAAACGACATCCACAGACGTAACAAAGCTATGGATTGGAAACCAGATCCCGGCCTATGATGAAGTTTACAGAAGTTTTCGAACAGTAAGAAACGAACATCTTCTGAAATTTTGGTCGGAAAAAATATGCCGCTTTTAACAAATCTCAAAAACTAATATTCTTTGAGTTTTTACGGGCTATCGGCGATCCCGACAACTTTTTGCATAATTTGTTGTTGAAGTTCACTCAAAACTAAAACTTTTTCGTACGCAACTTTTTTTTATACAATCAATAGTTTTCGAGTAATACTTAATTACACTTCGGACGTTTCCAATTTCCGCACACATTATACCGAATGCTAACGTCATCGAGTAAAAATCTAAAAAAATCACAAACCATCTCGAGTTACAGAAAGTTTTCACGAAGTTTAAACAAATTCGAAGAGAGTCAGGTTTTTGGGTAGGTCGATCTGACGTGTAAAGCCCCATATTATAGATTGAAAATGATTGAAACGATTAATTAGAATGATAATTTATATGATTATTATTATAAGTACTTATTATTACCTGATTTTGTTTCGAATCAGGGCAGAACTTGATTTAATCAGCGAAAATGGAATAATTATAAAAATGTCTATTCGCGAAAAGTAGTATACCAAGGGGGGTTCTGAATACAAACACCTTCTTTACCGACCGAGCCGCTCCACGCAGCCCAGACGCAAACCCTTTTCCGCGATGATGTCACAGTCTGCCGTACCAACTTGCGACATTCTCCCCAGACTCAAACCCTTTTCCGCGATGACGTCACAGTCTGCCGTACCGGCTTGAGGGCGCAGCAGGGGCGAGAACTTTTTTACCGTCCCGCATTCTTTTCCCACGGTAGGACTGCTGATGTGTAACATCAACCACCCCCACATTGCTTTCCCACGTTATCAACCACGTGACATTCCAAAATCGGATGTCGGTTTGATATACAAGGTCGACCGATAGCCGCGGTACATTCAAAGCCATGGATCTGCGGTGTTGGGTTACTATCGCTCTGGGAATGCTAAAAAGTGCGCGCGCATACTCAAACATACGTACAGCTGCCCTATAAAAAGGACGCTCATCACTGCAAACGATCATTAAGTCACAACTTGTCAAGTATACGTGAGGAAAAAGCTCAAGATGGAATCCGCGAAGTGTTTGAGATTGATCGATATTATGGAATCGGCGTACAAGATCTTGGATAAATCATCATCAACAGCAGAGATTCAGAAATGGATTCGATTCGGAATCCAAAATATCAGGCTTTTGAATAGAATCTTATGCAACAACAACGCCTCAACGATCGGGAAGAAGACAAGAATTTTGACTACAATTGGAATTCTGAAATCGTTGACAGTCAAATTTTAACAATTTCAAAAAGTGGGTGACGGATTACGAATTCTCCTCTCGAAAGCTGATTCCAAATCTTCCCACCGTACTCGATCGCTTCTTCGTCGGCCGAGCGCGGAGCGGCTCGGTCGGTAAAGAAGGTGTTTGTACTCAGAACCCCCCTTGGTATACTACTGCGAAATAATGAGATTTAGTGAAGAACAGTAAAGATTGAAACGTAGGAGGTAGTGAGTCCTTGCGGTTGAAAGAATAAACTGAATGCTTGGTTTTAACGAATTAGTGCGAGACTTTAGGCCGGTCCAATGAAGATTTTCCAACACTACTATTGCTCGAGACGGCTAATACGGGTTGACGTCCACGCACTTCGCGACTTGACAGACGAAAGACAATGCTTCTTGGGTCTGAGGATCCAAGAAGCTGCAGTTGCAGTAAGTTGTAACGGTAATTAGCCAATGAGGTGCGAGGGCGACCTCCCAGTGCGAGAATCCACATGGTCAGCGTTACTCCGAGTGTTTCGACGGTGTTCCGACTATTCTCAATCTCGTCGCCCATACGTTTAAGATGTTGACAAAAAGTATATTAGTATAATCCTCACGCATTCATCCGTACATCTTAACAGATAATCTATTTTAATTTGGTGGTTCTAAAGTTAATGGTTTATCCTAATTATTGATGATAATTTTGGCTTAAAAAGAGAGGTATTTCCAGACTGAGCGCTGCTGATGCTAATTCAGCAGTCCCTCGTCTCAGTTCTTGGTACCAGTTATAAGAAACAAAGTTGAACATTATACTAGGGATCATTGTTGGTCTCTACGTGACTTTTGCCAGGAGGGGTGGAACTCGCCGGTTTAGGCTATACGAGATTTTAATGTTATCTATGGCCGTAGCTTTCGTTACAGCGTTGAACGGGAATTTTGAAAAAAAAACACTTCACGTGTTGAGAGTTCTAGTTATATTGTGATTTCGAAAAAGGTACGCCGAAGTAATACGTCGGACGTAACACTTGAATAGGACGCGCCTGATACATGAAACAACTGCATCAGTACGAAGGTCAGCACGAAACCTTCGAGCCTTCGTCTTATGGCGACAATAAGATTATTATCAGAAAGTTTGCCTTCCTGCAACTTATCTTCGCAACGCCGAAGCTTACAATTAGTTTTGGTCACGATTAACTTAGCTTACAGCGTCTCATTCCTTTTCCGACGCTGAGCGATTTTGCGATCCTGGTCCTTTATGTCCTGAAGGTAAGACTTGGCCCGACGTGCCCACCGTTTTGCGCGGAAGACAGCAGCAGATTTCGTGCTGCTACTCGCGGTCGGACGTGGCTTGAACGGAATCGGGATTGCGTAACTTTTCAGTCGACCGGTTGGCAAGAAAGCATCGCGATCAAAATGCATACTGCAGATTCGAATTCGATCGAATCCCTCGGTTTTCTCAGCTAAATGAGGCACACCGATATTTATTAGCCATGTTAACACACGGGCAGGGTCATTTAATGGCAGACTATAAAATAGCAATCCTGCTGGCCTGTTTCTGTAACGCTCACCGCATTTGGCGTACGAATACGTATAACTACGCGTTAATTGATTTTTCCACTCATATCTCGTTAACTCCTATAGTCAATAACCTGGAATACAGATATTTAGGGAACCTGAAATACCGGCTTATCCCGTAGATTCAATCGGAATACTTGCTTTCTAAGTTATTTGCGAAAGCGGAGTGTTCGTTACAACGAGACTAAGGTGGACTGAAAGTAGGAGGTTGATCCCAATAAACACACGATAGTATGATAAACGGTGAGAAAGAGTACAAACCATAAGTTCAGAAAACGTTCATCAAACACTGATAACACTCTTCAGAATGTTCGCCACGTAAACGTTATTTTTGACGTTTATTAACCGAGTCTAGTAGGTATTGTCGGAAGGTTTTTGAGACGGATATTTGTATGAGTATATCAGTCATATTTATAGGTTGTAAGTACGTCACTCCGATTCACGTATAATAGTAACCCGGTTGTTAATATATATGGGATACGTATCTTATACGTATCGCAAGAACGTCAAGACTATCACTGGCTGATGGCGGATGTTTAATCATTAATAAGAGTTCTCTCTAACACTAATCGGGATGGGATGAGTGAGTGAGAGGGCGAATGAATAAAGCCCACAGTTTCACGAGAAATAAAGGATGCCTGCTTCGGCATAAAAATCCTCGCGGGATAGAGGGAAAAGCCGAAGCAAGTCAAATATTTATTAGACACAAATCAAATGGATAGAGTACAGAGCAATAAATTAGCAGATGCGTTGCTTATCAATTAAATTGAATGATCATTCAACAACATAAAACTAGCTTACCAAATACAGATAAGTAAAAACGCCGCAACTTCGGACGGTCACGTGGAAGCGGGGTAACGGGGAGCGTTCCAGATGGCCCACAGCCTTGCAAACATCGGTCCCGACGTCTCGGGGATCCAACGCTGAGGTGCTCGGGTAAAAGATCTGTCACCGCGTCGATGCTCGCCCCGGGCACCGGGAACGGATGACCTCACATCACCGGAGGCTGAACCGTGCCCCCACAACCAACCTAGACCCGCCCGAACCTTAAAACTACGCGGACAAAGAAATTCGACACACACGAACGAACGCGGAAAAGATGGTGCAATCGCAACGCGCCAGTAGAAAGAAAGCGTAAAACATAACACATCTTACCTATTCGAGCGCTCAATCCTAACTGACTCACGCTGTACCCCCACTAAGCACAGCAAAAATTCCATATTCAACAGTGATTGATGTAGAATGCAAATTCGAATATTTTAGGTGACTTGAAAAATTAAGGACGGAGCCAGGAATTGAACCTGGTGTCTAGAGTTGTTTTACCGGAGACTTACTCCACTAGAACACCTAGCCGCCTGACTACAATGTCATTAATTTCTCTCATCACCTGTATTCGAAATTTGTTTTGGTTCGTGTGCCGTGTATCTGTAGAAGTTAAAGGATTCGTCGCAGAGGCATATTTTGAGACAGTGTGTAATCGTGGCTTGTTTGTAAGTGTAACTCATTACACTCCTGTATTAAGTCATTTAGACCGGACCCGGCCGAATATCAGATAGATATAAAGAAGTCATATTTTTACGCGAGAAAAATTCGTAGAGAATGCAAATTCGAAAATTTTAGGTGAGTAATAGTTTTTTTAGGGTTCCATAATAATCGATTTTTCATTCAAATGATTAATTAGGTATAGAAAAAAACTTTTCTTTTTTTATTTTAATTTTCAATTTAAATAGCATGAATGCTGGCATTACTTTTTCGTAAGTTCATTACAAGAAATAACCATTCAACTTGTTTTAATTATAAAAAAATAACATTAATGAATAAAAGCGAATTGTTAATGGCATGTCAATTTATCTCAAATTAACACGGATTAATAAAAATTTACTGGAAGTGAATTGCATTACATGGTTTAATTGTATTGAATAAAATTAAAAACAAATATTTGAAGAATTCAAAGTAATTTGAATTGATTTGAATTAAGCAGAATGGACGGAAATTATTCTGAATTAATCAGAATTAATCTCAATCAATCAAAACCAACCGGAATTTCCATGCATTTCATCAACGTACGTTTAATTTTTCAATCAGTCCGCTGATAAGCTTAAAAGGAAGCTCGCAACAGAATTGGAATCTTGGGAAATTAATATATCAAGAGAAAATAACTCAGGGTTGCAAACAATATTAGATTTGCTATCCATGTGTGATAAACACACTCACCCTTACATACACTTTTTTTAACGACTTTTTGCAACAATTCCGATTTCTAATGCCACTGCAGAGCGTATTTTAGTTGCCTTCGATTACTAAAATCATGGTTGAGATCTACAATGGGCCAAGATCGCTTAACAGGAGTTGCACTGATGCACATGGCATTAACTATGACCACATAATAGAGATGAAAAATGTTATTGATATGTATGCTCAGATTAGAGAACACAGACTAGAATTTGAGTTGTAAATAAAATGAACTGATGATTTTATTATACATATTTTTATGTATAATTTTAAAAGTTAAATGTTTAAAATATTCTATTTTCATATAACATGATATCTTTTATTTTCTTGATGAATAATCTTTGTTATATGTATGCTGTGCAAGTACAAAACATTCAAAGTGTTATAATATATTGTACCTGATTACCTTAAAAATGGTATTATTATTGAATAATATATGTAAATAAAATATACCTCTGAAAATCACTATGTTACGTATATTATATTACTTTTCTGAAATGAAGTTTCAAAATTATCATGAGCTTAAACGTTCGTGATTATTCTTTTCATTTGTACCCCCCCCCTCCCCCTTTTACCGCACCTAGCTCCCCCCCACCCCCCCGAAAATCTGTCCTGGATTCGGGCCTGAGTACAGGGGTCTAATACCTTATCTCTGGATCGAGATTCGCCATTCTTACACGTGAGCGCTCTTCCTTTATTCAATATGAACATATCCTCCGAAGGAGATAAGTATTGTGCACGTGCAGTACTGTTTACTAAAATCTCAATGAACTAAATAAGGTGTTCGTTTTTATTTCATTCTTCTAAATATTCAGCTTCGTCTGATAGCTCTATACGATCCCAAGATTGTACCCTTTCATTTTCAATCTTCTGAGGACTTGGTTTTTCGAAGCAAGTTTCGAAGTTCCTCATAATTTCGAACCACATTATTTCAACAATGAGTAATTTCTAGAGCAAGGCTATGATTTTTGAAACGGAGGGTTGCCACACCATTCTCCAATTACGGCAAATGACTGAAAAATAATTGAAAAATCGAAAAATACGATTCTCAACTTATTGCTGGTGATAACGCCAGAAAAGACCAATATTGAAAGCAGAACACTCTTGAAATGTCCGAAGGGTCTTACGTCCTGTTCTCTGTTTTTTTTACAGAGATATCAAACTCTGCACGTGTCCAAACTACTTGCATCGACCTTTGACGCATTCATTCGAGCGATAAACTGTTCAACATGAAACCATTCGTATATAATCCATCAAGATTTGATTGCAAAAAAATCTGGAAAATCCATCTTTGGGTGATATTAGTCGTTTGTTTCTTATATTCAATTTAAAATTGTGAATAATTAACATCCCTTTTCAAAAACGTTTTATAAGTGGAACGAAGGATTGACGAGCATTAAAACAAGTTCAATTCTTATTAATTTGCTTTTCATCGGTGAAACCTTATTTGAATACTATTTATCAATGTAACTTTTTGTCTATGTATATTTGGATTGCATGTTCTAACTATTAGATTGATAATGTAACTTCCGTCTCTCAGACTTTCAACATTTAACTAGTAATTAAATAATTGTCTACCGATTGGTCAATGAATGATTTTCATTGACGTATATTCATAATAATTGATAAATTTAACCTCTACACTACAACGCTCAGTACACTTTCAACTTTCGTCCTCAACGACGGAATTGCTAATTATATCATTATTAATATACGGAGAAACGTCTTGTAACAAAAATTCCAGTACTTTCTGGTAATTTCTCGACACTCCGTACATTTTGACAATATTTCTTGGTGTAAATAGAAGAAAAAAAATATTTTCTCATGAATAACATCCTAAAAAAATGATTACGTGTTAATCAAACTAAAAAATATCGTCAAAGCTTACTCGGTGTCCGCAAATTACCAGTCAGTATGGGGATTCTTATTACAAATAGAGTCTCAATGATAATGTAGTTAATTTTCTTTAAGAATTAAAATTCAAAAATTACCCACACTCTCACAGGCATATTTCAGGATTTGAAATTATTACACAATTGTATATTCTGGGTAATATTATTATTAGAGGTTACCGGAAAAGAACTGAAATTCGGGATAAAATAATATTGACTTTGTCGGGAATACATATACTCAAACTCGAAATTCGCAATAATCAATACGCGGGCACTGCCACAAATGTACAATGGAGCGGACAGATAGGTAAAATTATAATCTGGGCTACTTGGTAATAACCTTCTGAACAATCTCGTGTTTGGGGGTCAACAGACAGAGTCGCAATCTAACTAATTGTAAGTAATATAAGTAGAAATTGAAAAAGCAACCTTGATCATCTTAACTTCGTTTTTCATTACACTTGAGATAATGATTGCATGAGGTTCATCGGGATTTCTTACATCATGGGCTTGAACATTAGTAACCATCGAGTGTTGCCTAATTTCCAAAAAATATTTACAAGTAGTGCTTTCGTGGAGTGGTCTGAGTTTTCCAATGCAAATGAACTGTTTTTTTTAAAAAACCACATATATCTAACGTAACTCAAGAAATTATTTTTATATGTCATCTGCATCTGTGTTCGCAATGAAGGTATGAGCGCGATTGAAGATATGATATATCTTCAATCAATGGTATAAGTTATGTATTAAACATATGTACACAAATTACACAAGGTACAACATATAGGAACAACTATATCAAGAAACGATTTCTAACCATATTTACAATGGATCAGATGTATGTTTATTATGCATCTATTCGGATGGCATTATTTTTGTCTATCTGATGGAGTTGTATTAACATTTCTGAATTTGGCTCATTGTCAAATGAATTTGCACAGTCGAAAAGTATACGGTGTTCTTACGGGGTTATATGAAAATTTCAGTCTGTTCCCGTTCGTCACTATAATGTTATCCATAAGAATATTCGACTCCGCATTATCATCAGTTCTTGTTACCTCTACATACCGACCGCTTGCCGGATTGACTTGCGCGTGCAAGAAAGGATACAGACAGCGCCGCTTGACGATGAATTTATCTCGTCAATTTTCCATTACGCAAAATCCCCTCAGTCATCGACTGAAGAATATAAAGACGGTTACTCTTTGGTAAATAGTGACCAGTTTTCGGCGGGTAAGTGGGTCAAGGTTGGCCTGGGAGCGTAGGAGGCTTCTGCTCTATCGACTCTACCTAACGAGCTCGTACTGACATTCGTATCAACCGAAGTAGCGTCGGTATAGAAGTTCGAGACCGAGTCGGTACGATGTGAATACGTGAAACTACGTATCGACTGTAAATTTTGGTACCGTATCTTTATCTGCACAGTCGTTATTCCAATAATACGGATTCGCCTTTTCAATGTGACATAATTTTCCTAAAATCGCCTGCACTTATTTCTCTGTATTGTCACCAAAATGTTTTGCAGAATTAAATAAAACAAATTGATTTGATACATACAAAAATTGCCATAAGTATCGAAATAATTATATTTGCTTCAATCATTATATAAAAACAACAGTTTTGCAGTAAATTGTGCAAAATTGATGTCGTAATGATAAGTAGTTTTTAAGATTGCAGAAATAAAATGTAATTAATAGATTTCAATAGTTTAACTGCTTGACAATCTTAATCAGACAACTCGTTACGTAACCAACACAACGAACATATAGTCCAGTCATTTTAATAGTTTCACCATAGAATTTGAGCTGCCCAGCTGTATACTTGTATAAACTTTTGTTTTGACATCCTAATACTTGTCTCAAAACCTACATATTGTAAGGTGTCCGCGTCTGTCAAAAATTAAGGTCAAAGGTCACAAAAATCGATTTTTTGGACATTTTTTGCAAATATCTCGTTTCTTTTGGGGTTTACGCTATTTGTATTCATTACCAATATTATAGAAAATAAAATTTTCTACAACTTTTGTCTCAAAAGTTTTTTTATACGTTGAATCGTTTTCGAGATAGAGGGCACTGAGCGCGCAGTGTTTAACTATGTAGAGTATCATTTAAGGTCAACCGGTAGTCCCCATCAAAAACACGCCTCATAAAGTTTATAAATTATTGAGAAATATATAATTATTAATAATTTTAATTTTTTTTAAATATTACATTATAATTAATAACTTTTTTCATTGCGTATCTATTGTTAATTAAGTATCAATGTATTTGATCACACTTACCTGCTTGTGTACTCAGAAAGTTATCAAGGGAAATACTTAAATTATATTTTAATTCTAATAAAAGCTATACTAATAACTTAAATAACTAAACAAAAAAGAAATAAATTTCAAATCAATGTTTTTATTAAAAAAATTAAATTCCATCCATTTATAAGTTCAAATTTTGATTTTCTTCTTCGTCAAGAACGTTCCCATATGGCAGCCATTATTGCATGACTTATTAAAGTGCATTTTGTTTTCAGATGATCAACCTTTCCCTTCCTGTTTTTGACGATGACTTCTTCTAAGAAATGCAATAAAGTTTTTGGTATTTCTTGATTAACATCATCCAACATCTTACTGGGAGGTGGATAAGTTTTGGTCTCAACTACGGATGATCGGATATCTTCTCTGATAATAGCGGCAGCAGCTTCTACAATTCTCAGCCTTTCTGCTTTGGGATCTATTTTTTTACTATTGTACCAAGCTTTCGATAAAATATTGGCGTGTGCATCACGAAAAGAAATGATAGTAAAAGCACCTACTTTCTTCGTAATTATTATATCGGTTAAGTACTTCTGTTGTAGTCTTGAAATAATAGCTTTATCATGTGGTACATACCCTGTCAAGACATCTTTAAGCTCTTTTAGTGTGAATTGTGAATCGTTATTATTTTCTACGTAATTAAAAATCTCAAGCATAGCTTCTGTAACTTGATTATCTTGACGAGGTTTCTGATGAGGCGATGATGATGATACTTTATTTGAGAAATTTGTGAAGCAAGGAGCATGGTATTTAGCTTCAACAGCAATCAAATCATGATGAAAAAGTACACGACTTTTTACTATTTCTCCGAAATCATCACCACGTTCTTCTGCTTTTTTGATAATAGATTCTTTAAAGTCAAGAGTGCGCAATTTTTTTATTTTGCGTTTGTACTTTTCTTTTTTCATTATCTCTGCAGCCTCATCAGCTGTTTCACGACAAAATAAACACAGATTCTTCAAATCAAACGCTTCACTTCGTCTTTTACGTGGTACAGATGTTTTGCCGCTTGAATACAGTATTTACTAATGTAAACACTTCGGGAGTTTTCATGCACTTTTACAGAGGTTACAGATTTTAAATGATCACTGAGACCATCGTTTCTTTCGATACTTGCATTTCTCAAAGTCTTTAAACCGTGCACTACTTCAACTAATGATTCACCTTCCGAATCTGAGTTATTACAAATAGAAATAAAACACAAATCAGCCATAATTCTTGAAATAGTACGTCCGTAGTTACCAGAATACGATTCTAAACTAACGAATAACCGAAGTTAGTAGAAAGTGGGTCCTTGAAAAAGAAGACGGTCGTAACTATACAATACAGTTGAACATCTGTCCCTACTGGCTATAAATAGAAAGGTTTGTACTATATAATAGGGGTCCGTATAATTCCCAGGTACAATTTTTAACGTTATGAAAGAATTTAAAAGTTTGCGGTTTTAAAGAAGATGTACTAAATTATTTTCTGCTTAAAATGTAATTAGTGTAAATGAGAATATAATTAAAATGTAATTAAAGTATTTGCCTTGATAATTTTTTAATAACATGAATAGGTTATAAGTTATAAATGTTATTGAATAGATAGCTTATGAATTAATGAAAAAAGTTATTAATTATAATTTAATATTTAAAAAAAATTAAAATTATTAATAATTATATATTTCTCAATAATTTATAAACTTTATGAGGCGTGTTTTTGATCGGGACTACCGGTTGACCTTAAATGATACGCTACATAGTTAAACACTGCGCGCTCAGTGCCCTCTATCTCTGTAAGGAATACAAATAGCGTAAACCCCAAAGGAAACGAGATATTTGCAGAAAATGTCCAAAAAATCGATTTTTGTGACCTTTGACCTTAATTTTTGACAGACGCGGACACCTTACAATATGTAGGTTTTGAGACAGGTTTTAGGATGTCAAAATAAAAGTTTATACAAGTATACAGCTGGGTAGCTCGAATCCCGTGATTCTTACCTTATTTTGACTAAGATGACTGGACTAATACGTGTATTTTTTCGTCGACGGGGGCTAAATTACGTATGTGCAATAACGCTTCAAACATCAGCTCGTATATTATGTACTATAGGAATTTATGTTTAAGATAGTTCTACCCCAAATGCGTATCCTTACAATCCTTCTAAAAAAATATATTCTCTTCAATTACATTATTTTACTTGAACTCCAAGTGAGCTTGGCCATGCCAATCTCGAAAAACTCCTCGTCAATGTTTCAACTCTCAACACGTGATTCTCATCCTTTATTCTCCGGCAACATACTCAAGATTGACATTTTGGTAAATTTCTTGAACATGCTTCTTAGAATCATTATGAAAACCGAGTGTGTTATAAAGGACACGGTGACTGAAACCACCCTCGCTGACAAGTTTAGTACGCTCCACCGTACCGTTTCAGAGTAATTTTAAGCCAAAGTTTATGATTTTAAGGTGCGAACGCAATACCAATCGTAACTGTCAGAAAATGTCCCTAGGACCCCCCGCTACCTGTGGGCTCTGACCATACAGACAGGGAGATTGCTTCCCACTTCTCGTTTAAGTTTTTGACAGGCAAGGGGGCAACGCTGGTAAAATACATCCTATGAGCTTCGCAAAAGCAATTAAGCGCAGTGGCCTTCTAAAAGGCGTCTCCAGCATCAAATCTTCCGGAATTATCTGTCATAACTTGTCTTCTTCAACTTGTCTTCTTCAACAATGTCGAGGATGCTAATTTTTTTTCGACCGAGGGATTAATCTGTTATCCATCTCTTGGGGCTTATATACTCGATGGATGTATTTACAAAGTTGGTTTAGTCAGGGGCGTGGACCCATCCCTCACAGAGGACCAAATCCTTGAAAACCTTGACATTCTGGGAGACACAGGCGCAGAATTTCTGCACATAGAGAGAATCCACTGGATATTCAGGGACGAAGATGGCGGTACTAGACGTGAACATTCGTCCCGTATTGAAGTTTTTTTTCGTGGCGTCACCATTCCCGACAAGCGATCTTCTTAAATATCAGAGACGTGGTACCATATGTACCGTCAGTCAAAATGTGTAGGAAGTGCCTGAGATTTGGTCATGTCGAAGCCCAGTGCCGGGGAAGAGCAGATGTGTGAATTGCGGCGGCTTACACAACCAGAAACAGTGTGAATTTACTGGGTCCCCCCAGAATGTTCGATGCGTGAACTGTGAGGGAAGACACAGGGCTTTGGACAGAAATGGCCCAGTCTTTATTAGGGGAAAAAAGGTTGTCCATGACAAATTCGACAAATTGGTAATGACATCCAAACTACTCAATCATCCCCCCGCTCAGTCCAATCTCTTCAACAGTAAAGAGTATCTCCCTTTTTTCTCCACTCCACATCCGATCCAAACAGATGTCAGTCCACAACTGCGCATAGGAGCAGCGCGGCTGCAACGAAAAGTATAGCCAAGCAGACCAACACTCTTCCTCCGAGTAACGCCTATATGGAACTTCACCTCCTCCTCAGTCGAGAGTGAAATTTTAACCACACTAACTCCTGTTGAGATAATTGACGACTTTGACTCCCCCATAGAGTACCTACTCGACATATCTCAGGACATCCCATTTATCTCAGAATCCGAAATGAGAATGAGGGATTAGGTGAAGATCGAAATTCGAAACTCCCTGGGCGATTTCACCAACTTCGTGTGTAAAAGAATCGCAGACGAATTCCCAATCTCCGACCAAATTATAGCAAATATCAAAGCTTCAGAGGAGCTATTTAGGCGACAATGCCACAGCCAACATGAATAACAAACTAAACATTTTACATATATATTTGAAATTCGTCGCGAGAGGCACATCTAAAGACTTGTGTATGTGACTTGTTGATATGTGCACATGAGACATCTATATGTGGCTATTAATGTGTGTGTATTATCATACATTACATTATGGCGGCTAGGTGGTCTAGTGGAGTAAGCATCTCCAGATACCAGGTTCGATTCCTGGCTCCGTCGTTAATTTTTTGACTCACCTGAAAATTTTAGAAATTGTACTCTTTCTAAACATTTTACAGTGGAATTGCCGTAGTATCACTAGCAAGGTCAATGAGCTTGAAGGTTTTATTTATGATTTCGACATTATCTGCCTTACAGAAACTTGGCTGACAGACAACTAATTACTAGTATATATGTAAAGGCTTCAATACGCTGAGGAGGGACAGGCCGCCCCCCACTTCGGGTGGTGGTATGGCCTTCCTCATCTCAAAACAAATATTCTACCAAAGACTGGACCATCTCCCTCTGCCCGAAAAACTGGAATGGGACATGGTCCAAATTAAACTTTCAGGTACACACTTGCATATCCTAAACATATACAGACGTCCTAACAAATTCCTTACGCGCGCAGAATGAAAGGAACTTCTCCAAATCCTCACTCAATTCGAAAACCTCCTTGTTTGCGGAGACTTTAACACACATCATTCTGCATGGGAGAGTAAACTTCTGAATCAAGATGGGAAATTCTTACTGGACGCGTTACAAAATAACGATCTCATCATCTTAAATGATAGATCACCTACTAGAATCCACGCAGAACCCAACAAACGCAGTGTCCCGGGCCTGAGTTTTGTCCCAGTATCGCTTTTTACGGATATCTCCTAGCAAGTAACGGAAGACCCATTAGGCAGCAACCATATCCCCACCCACACTTGCTGGGGCGGAGTCAGTCTCCATAGATTTCAAGGAAGGAAAAAACTTGACCTCAACAAAGTCGAATGGACTACCTTTAGTAAATCCCTCACCCTTAAGCTTAAAGGTATATCCAGGGAGAC
Source organism: Neodiprion lecontei (assembly GCF_021901455.1). Taxonomy (NCBI): domain Eukaryota; kingdom Metazoa; phylum Arthropoda; class Insecta; order Hymenoptera; family Diprionidae; genus Neodiprion; species Neodiprion lecontei. The sequence continues at coordinate 17,162,219 of NC_060262.1, forward strand.
AAACAACTTAGACTCGCTATATAATCAATTTCTTGAATCTATGTATGTACGATTCCCTCCAGGCATCCGGAGGGAGGTACCCACATGATTTTCCTTTGAGGAAAGGATCACCTCCTGCTGCCTCCTAGTGGACTGAGGATTGCTCCAATAAGGTGGCGTCTAGAAGATTGGCGGCCAAGCGCTTCAGGAACAACTCCTCTGAGGAGAATCTAGAAGCATACAATAAAATAGATAAAGAGGTCAAAAATTTTCTTAGGGAAACTAAAGGAAACAGTTTTAGAAAATTTTGCTCCTCGATTGGCCCGCAGACTGACCTTGATAGGGTCTGGGGGTCAATCAAGGCCTTTAAAAGGAAATTCTACCTTCCCAAGACGGTCCTCACTTAGAATCCAGACGATAAAGATATAGCATCAGCATTCAGCAAGGTCTCCGTCCCTTTTGCATCCGAAAACTACTTTCTTGCAGAGTTCGGAAACCACAATCACACACTAGACACAGACATTACTCAAGAGGAGCTGTCTTGGTCAGTACAGGCTGCTAAAATTGGATCGTCTCCGGGAATAGATTTAGTCACAAGCGAGGTTCTCAGACGACTTCCCCCCGGAAGGACTGAGTTATCTGCTCTACCTCTTCAACCCAATTTTTAAGTTGGGTGAATTCCCAGACGGTTGGTCTCACTATATAGTATGTTTCTTGCCTAAACCTGGATCTAAGGGATATAGACCAATCTCCCGCTCCTCAATCATAAAACTCTAGAGAGAATAGTCAATTTCAGATTGCTTTGGTGGACTGAAAACCGTCATTATACTGCCGAAGTGCTTTTTCGGCTTTAGAAAAGCAAAATCGGTTAATGACAACATCACCATTCTCGCAACTGATATATACAATAGCTTCATAAAAAAGGAATATCGTGCTGGCGTTTTCCTGGATTTCGAGGAAGCTTTGATTTTCAACGAAAAAATATGAATTTTATACGTACCTCAAAAGTCGAAAAAACTGACGCCGCCGGCTATCGGTGACGAATTCATTCACGTTCAAAATTCAAACGGTCGTAACTTCGCAAGGTCCTGACGCATACTACCGTGCTTGCCCGTATGAGCGTATACCGCCGTGAAGTTTTTTTGGGTGCGGGTCCCAAGCCACATCCACTTTCCCCTCCCGAGATACCAGGATGTGCCAAAGTCAGATATGACCGCATCGTCATGAATAGCCGGCGGAGGGTTAATAATATAGGCTCAAATACTAAAGTTCTCACATATGCTGACGATGTGACAATATACTCCTCCCACCGAGAACTTCAGGCCGCCGTAGATGAAATTTCAGCTTTCCTAGATTCCGTAAAGCCCTGGCTCCTACACAAGAGCCTAACGGTTAACGCAAAAAAGACTCAGCTTTGCGTGTTCTCTAGGAGAGTTCTTGGTAACTTACCAATCAGCATTCAACTCAACAACTCCACGATTCACAATCGACCTTCAGTGAAATTCTTAGGCGTTCACCTGGACAGGAAGCTCCTTTGGGCAACTCACATCGAATATAATAGGGCCAAAGGCATCCAAGCTGTCTCAGTTTTAAAGGCTATCTCGAGTCTTACATGGGGAGGCCATCCCTCAACCATGTTAATAGTATTCAAGGGATTTGTGAGAGCTCTCCTGGATTGGGGGGCCTAATTTTTTGGTAACGCCTCCAAATGCTATCTGTCTACACTAGAATCGGTACAGGTACATATTTTCAGAACCTACTCTTGTCAGGGCAATTTAGTCATTCCCAAACTCAAACTAATGGAGATTTTGCTTGATAAGCAAGAGCAGAATCCCATCTACCTGGGATCCTATGTCTACAAGATATGGTCCTCGATAAGGAGCACTGCGTCTTGGATCAGATCCTCCAACATTCCCACCTGTTATGACCTGGAATATCCGGCTATCTTTAATCGAATCAACACGAACAACTCCATTGGATTTTGCATTAAAAAAGATCCATCTCCTTCCATAAGTTTAAAGTTGATCTGTAAGTCCGACTTCCCAGACTTTTTTCAAATTTACTGTGACGGCTCCAAAATCTCTTCACCACCTGAAGTTTCTGCAGCGGTGGTCCCCCCGGACGACGGACGGCCTCTCCTTTATAGTCTCAATGGTAACTTCAATTTTCTCGGAAGAGACTCTAGGCATCTCCAAAGCTCTGGACCTAATTAAGATCAGAAGTTACTTCAAAACTCTAATTCTCACAGACTCTCTAAGTGTCATCGCAGCTCTGGTACACCCCCTGATGAACAATAGAACTAACCCAATCTTGATTGACATAAAACAGAAACTATTCCAAATACAGGAATTCGGGGGTCAGTGCATCCTGGTATAGATCCCTTCCCATATAGACCTATCAGGAAATGAATTAGCTGATCGTGCCACTCGGTCGGTAGGGGATCAGCCAACCGAATTTGACGATAAAAAATTTTGAGCTGACATTAAACATCTCTCAAGAAGCGCCAAGATGTCAACAACACAAACTAGCATCCTCAACATAGGCCGCCATAAAGGTGTTAATTACTGTGCAGTGGCGGGACTATTTGCTAATTAGCCATGGTTCAATGGCTTAATCCTCGACAGAAGGAAGATTGCACAAATAAATTGGATAAAAACAAACCATACTAATGCTAATGAGCACCTAGCCAGAATGGGCTTGGTGGTTATGCAGACGTGCCGGTGCAGTCACCCTGCCGTACCTCCGAACCACCTATTTTGGGAATGTCCCTACTTTAATCTTCCTAGAGTTAAACTCAAGGATTTATTTCGGAAAAACAATATCATTTACGGCTCTGATCTGCAAATGTTATTCTTAAAACATCCAACACACGTTATTCTAGTTTTGGCCGACTTGTTATCAAAAACAATTTGAACCTGTAATCAACCAACGTCTGTCAAATAATTAATGCAACCATGTGTTTTTATTTTTTTTATTTTTTGTGTGTTTCGTCGAACTTACTCCGAACCCAGCCACACAAGTCTAACTTCACCAAGACACACCCATGAGTGGAGAGACGACATTTTGGAACAACCATAACCAGATATATATGGATGAAGTCAACCCACGTTTGAAACTCCTGGAGTTACCAGGAGTAATTAAAGAGTACTTTGGCATATCCTCGATTAGGGAATAGCCACTGGGAAGAAGAAGTAGAAGATACTGGATCGTTGACGTAAGATCCGCAAATTATTGATTGATGACTATAGCGAGCAAGCGGGATGAAGATTAAAATTGATTCTGATTAACTATCAATAAAGGATGCTTTATTGATGATGATACAAAGTGATACGATCTATATCGTGAGAGAGCAACTGACTATTTACAAGGCGAGAAAACACATAGATGATACGCAGATGTGATTTCGCAACAGTAGAGAATAGACATAGATACAGAGCAGATCTTTTTTGAGTCGCGACACGGACAAGCGGCTAGATTTGAAGTGGAGAGGACAGGTAAATATTGCACGCGAGTGTGAGTACATATGTGATGGTGATTTGGAATACTTTTGTTTCAACTTATGCATCGTTACTTTGCTGAAACAGGTATGTGTAAAATATTGTAAGTAGTTATAGGGGGGGGTTCTGGCTCAAACTGACTTACCGACCTCATAGGGTGCTGCAGGACACACCTCACCCGTAGTCGGCTTGTTACTGACCGAGCGTCGGCGTGTTACCGACCTAAGCTAACCTGACCCAACCAACGTAAACAGCAAGATGACTGACCAGCCTGCAAGATGGCGGAGTAACCCGCAAGATGGCTGACTGACTTGCAAGATGGCTGACTGACCTGCAAGATGGCTGACCAGCCTGCAAGATGGCGGACGAGATGACGGAGCATGTAGTCGGTGTGTGTTACCGGCCTAAGCTAACCTGACCCAACCCAATCTAACCTAACCCAACTAATGTAAACAACAAGATGGCGGGAGCAGGATGGCTGACATGTTATCGGAACAGGTTGCTAACCTAACCTAACCCAGCCCAGCCTAATTCGTGTGAACAACAACATGACGGACAGGATTGCAAAGCAGGATGACGGGGCGGTATTGCAAAATGGCTGGCGGAATATACCGTTTCAAAAATAATAGTTTCGGCATACTTCGAATACATTCTCTTGTACTAATTGACCGGATGGCGACACCGCAATTAAATAGGCTGGGAATGTTGATGATGACCCGTAAACTTTCACGTGCAAGAATTTATTATGGAGGAGGGTGTGGTTGGTATATAAATCGCGAGCTTACTCAACGCATTATATTGTTCTCATAGTTTTCCTATTGTGAACTGCAGTATCCATAGTACGAGAAATTTATAAAATCTACATCGAACGTGATGGATCTGAATAAAATCAACCTCGTCTGTCGCCTTGAAACGTTACCCAATAAGAGAATATCGGATCTGGAGGTTGGGTAGGAGTACAACGTGACGGGGGTAAGACGCGTCAATACTTAGTACGGCAAGAGTATTCTGCTCGCCCTAAATGAGCAATTCTAAATATTTTTACCCCCTAGAATCGTAAGTCTTATGGAAAATGATGTCGCGCAATTCAACGTAATGCAGAAGACGATAATCGAGGGCATTCTACGAATGAAATACCATGGGAGCGAATATAAAAAATTTGATGTTTACGTTGGTTGGGTCAGGTTAGCTTAGGTCGGTAACACGCCGACGCTCGGTCAGTAACAAGCCGACTACGGGTGAGGTGTGTCCTGCAGTACCCTATGAGGTCGGTAAGTCAGTTTGAGCCAGAACGCTCCCTATGTAACTACTAGTGTATGCAAATTAGAATGGGCTTTAATTTGAAGTAAGAAAATTGTGTTCCAAGACTGTTTCAAATCATAACAAAATAATGTGTCACATGGATTGGCGTGGATTTTCCCCATTAATGGTTGATTTTCAGGTAAATTAAAATTTCTGATTATCGCAAAATTTAAATTGATTATTGACAAATGCTCACAAAATTTGTTACATAATATGCCGAATCTGAAAAACGTGATGAATTTCTATCTGTTTAGATTTTCCAATAAACAAGTAAAATTTCGCAATCCCAAAATATCAACCCTAGATAGGAAAAATTCAAGCTAGGTGGTTCTCTGATGACCATAATTGTTGTAGCAGGGATAGATTCTAAACACATTATTAACGACGAATGGGGTATAGTGTTAGGGTGCAGAACGATAAAAAGTTCTCCGTATCCAAATTAAGAACCACTATTGCGAATGTGTATACATGTGCAAATATCTCATTTGTACAACAATAGTTCATCAAGTAATAATTGACTCCAAGCAGTCTGTGATTTGCAATTTATTTGAACCTGCGCAGAAATACCTCTTTCCAAATCTGTTGACTGGCTTCCGCTGTTCTTAGACTTATTGTTAAGTACCGATAATGTTTTCATCGTAAGTGAAAGGACAATGCATACCTTCGCATCATCATCGGGGTTAGATCAATCACGGCGACCAAAGTTTACCAGAAAATTTCTTTGATGGCTTCTCAACTATAAATCCGCCGACTCCTGAAGAGATAGAATGCATCGATGCCATGCACGATTTACAAAAACCAATGGCAGATATACTTTACAGTGAATTAAAAAAAAAAAAAAAAACGACGGGTTGCACTCCGGGAGTGCCGGTAGAAGTGAAAACTTAAACATCAACGTTGTGCATTTTTGATAATGTTGGAATGGTTAGGGAATAATTTCGCACGAATTGTTTTATTAATCAGTATAAAAGTACTATCATTTATGTGGTAAAATACAATATTCGTTTATTGCGCTATCGTAGACAAACATGACAATTTATATTACATAAATAATATGCCCTTTGATTTTCACGATGTCTTTTTCTTTTATCTTCTTCTTTTTCTTCCTTCGAATCTTTTTTCTTCAAATTTTTTTCTACGCTGACGCCATGCACATTGATATTTTTGATTTTTATTCCTTTTTTCTTTTGATTTTCTGAAGAACGAATATTATTTATTATTATTTTATTTCATTTATTTTCATTTGAAATTATTTGTTTGGTATCGTATTTTTTATGATTTTTTACGTAATACACGTTTTTAAACTCGTTTAGCAAAGCACTGGATAAGACAATGTGGTCAGTATCACAATTGATACTCCTAATATCAAGAACTAATAAGTCACGCGCGAATTGCTTTAATGTATTATTAAAAAAGAAACGATTTCCCTCAAATATGTCGCTAAAATTTGTCGCGCGTATATATAGGTTAGCGCTATAAAGTATCAACATATTACAAATATTACATCTATAATGTGTAGGTACATATGTATATTTTTATAAAGTACTCACTTAATTTCTTTCGATATTTCTTCGTCCCTTTTTTCGTTAATAAATGCACTTTCTTCCATTTCCATCTTTTAAGCACTTTATATACACAAATTTCACAAGTATACAAACGATTGACACATCAGCAGTCACCATCTGTGGATGCGCGTAGCAGGCTGTAGTACAAACACATGCGCGCAGGCGCCCAGCGCTACTTAAACGAGACAGACGGAGCAGGCATACATTTTCGCCGCACGGTAGAAAGAGAGGGGGATATTACCCCCTCTCCATCCGTCTTACGCTTTTTCGATCAGGCTACGGATCTGACGCGAATTTAACATTTTGTACCCATCTGAAAAAGTGCCAAGTGCCGCTAAAGAAGTTTTCACTTCAAAAAAAAAAAAAAATATGCTACACCGTGAACTTCAGTACACGTTCATAAATATATCTTTTGAATTTAAAGTACCTTGAGAAGAGAATGGGAGTTGTTTCAGCTAGGAAGAGCTAAAGTTACGATGAAAGATTTTTGCTGCATAGTTCACAAAATTTGCAAATATCTCATTGTCAGTAATACGTTGTCATGCACGTTTCTTGGTTATAGGAGTCAAATGTCCAATGATCAATATCAAAGACACTTCGAATTTCAGTTCAATCAATTTTTCTCAAATAACGGGAAACCTTATCAATTACGTAAGAAGTTTGTAGTCCCATCTATCTACATCTATTGACTTATAGTTTGATGACTTTATATGGGTAATTTACAGTTACCTGAATCAAAAAGATACGAAATTTCAGTATCATATTTCAATTGAAAATTTATTGGACGTCAGGTTTTTTTATCGTGAAACCACACTACAAAGCGTTTTTTACATCACGTCGATATTGACTACTCCACTAACAATTACCACAAAAACTGTAAATTGAAAAACTCTGATTTCTTAATTTTGTGTTTCTTTTTCAAAGCATGGATCGATCCACCAATTTAACTAAGGGGGTGCATCGGCTCTTCCAATTGTCGCGAATGAGAGACAGAGAGGCACAAGATTGTTGTCCGCGCGACCGGTGCGAGAGAGAAATTGCGCGATCATAAGCGACCACTGATATATATTGTAACGATCTTAGCCGTTACGGAAATAAATATGGATCCGTGAGTTTGATTACCAAGCCAAAATCAAAGGCGTAAATAAAATGTCGTGAAAAAGCTTTAATTGCAAGATATGTGTTTCTCGTTTTAAGTCTGAAACAAGACTGTTTTTACAATAATGTTAGTTGACACAGCAACCTTATTCTTTTTAAATGAGTTTTAAATGACTACTAGATCATTAAAAGGGGGCAAAACGGGTGATTTCACCCTTTGTAACGATATATACACCAGTGTAAGCGACGCAGCACACACGTAATATACATGCATACATCGTATGCCATGTGCTTTGCGTCTCTCCTCCGCTAGCCATTGTAGGGGGACGAAGAGAGGGGCACGGGATTGTTGTCCGTGCGACAAATACGAGGGAGAAATTGTGCGAGTCACAGGTAATTCGGCCATTCCGGAAACTAGCGAATTTCACACCGGCGTACGTCACATGCGTAAGGTTCACTCGATCTGGCGGGAATAGCCTGTCAGTGTTTAACCATGTTGTCATCCTATGCGCCGTACTCAGGTCAAACTAGGAAATGGTGCAACATGTTTTTCAAGAGGCACAGATAGACATCACCAATAATATGTTATGGTGTTGGTGGATCGATTTAGTTGGGTTTTTGGAGTTTACTCCTTAACCCTCCGTAGACACACTATAATTTGCGCACCTCCCTAGACACACACGGGTCTTCGGTGTCCTACCGTTTTTTATCATACATAGGCTTGTTCAAAAAATCTGAAAAAATTCAAGAGAGTAGTTTGAGATCTATAGAAAGAGAGCATGCATTGGGTTATGGATGAAAATCAATCTGTATTATTGTTATTTAATTAATGGAAATAGAAACAAAATGCGAGAAATTCACGAATTCACTTAAAAAATCATAACTTTTAATGAAATTAATTGAAGAAAGTAATAATACCCGATATGTTACTTGACATATAGGAGATGAGGAAAAAAAATATAGCATTATGAAATTGTTATAAAAGTATAATTATTTGAATAATTGAAAAAGTACAATTTTTTCGAGCGAAAATTGCGAAATTATGTAGTCCTCGTCGTTGTCTGAGGAGCAAGCACCAAACAAATCCTCCTCAGGCGCTTCTTGCAACATTTGCTGTCGTACTACCTCTGTTCTATCCATCGCGTCTCTAATTTTATAAATTGAAAAAAATGTTTAAAACAATTTTTTTTATATGTACAATTTTTTTTATAAGTATAATTTATAAATCAAACTTGTACTTATTTTTGAAGTCCCAAATAATGCACACAAACAAAAAAAATTTCACGTTTTTATACTTCCGTAGACACACATGGGCCTCTCGTGTCCACTGACAAAGTAAACAGCTCGGTGACTCACCAAAAACTGAGGGCCATAGCCGCCTTTCGGTACCTGGGTGCTTTTTATTATTGGTTTACATGAAAATAGTTGATTATAATGATTTATTTTGCACTATTGTTGTATACAAATGGTTGAAAACTGAAAGCAATCAATAACTATATACATAAATATTTATGTAACAATGAAGAAAGGTCAATAATAAAATCAGATAATGGAGAAAAAATAACTTCTATGTCGGTTCAAAGTGAAAACCGAGTTCTTCAAGTGCTGCCAAACGAAAGATCGGAAAAAGTACACATATCAATAAATACGATAATTTTTAAGGGAAAAGGTGATTGTCGGCTATTTTTTTTTTTTTTTCTTGATAGGCAGAGAAACAACGATGATTCGTAAATCTTCGAGTGTATTTCAACTCACATTTGGAATCTACAAGAAATTTTTTTTATCATCAATTGTCACAAAATGGCGAAGTTATTAGCTTACTATTGAAGCGCCTCGCCGCTGGAATCTCGAAGTAGCAGGAAAGATGAAGTGCGTAATTCGTGTCTGAAATGTAAAAACTAAAATTATTTTGAATTGACATATACTCATGTAATAAAATAATCATGTTAATTTTCGTTCAGAATTTTCTTTGTAAAAATCGTCACTTTTTACGTTCGAGGTCGACAATTAATATAATATCACAGTTCTTTTTCGGGTTGTTTTAGTACATAGATAATTAAATGATGTGGCAATTAAAAATAATTGTAGTTTTTACATTTCAGACGATGTAATACGCACTCTAACTTTCCGGCCGATTCCAGACTCTAGCGGCGAGGCCCTTTAATGGTCAGCCGTTGACTAAAGATACTCGTATATTCTTCAATCAACGGGTTAATTAATAACGGTGCCGTTTTGCAACAATTTGGTGACGAAATTTTTGCTCGAACCTTTCAAACATGTGTTAAAATACACCTGAAGTTTTAAGAAGCTTCGTTCTTTATTTCCTTATCTAAAATAAAACCACCGACAATCACCTTTTTTTGGCCTCTAAGTCAGAACACTGCGTTAAATACTGTCTCATATACGGAGCATCTCATTTCATCTCAATCAAAATTACCGCATCCATGATATGTTAATAGTGACTCTCAAATTTTTTTGACATCACATATATTAATATTGTAACGTTCTTTGACGTTACGGAAATAAATATGGATCCGCGAGTTTAATTATCAAGTCAAAAATCAAGAGCGTGAATAAAATGTTATGAAAATGCTTCAATTGCGTAATATTTGTTTCTCGTTTAAAGTTTGAAACAAGACTGTTTTTACAATAATGTTGGTTAACGCAGCAACCTTATTCTTTTTAAAGACATAAGAGGTTTATAAACGTCTTTTACCTATGATGACTACTAGATCATTAAAGAGGGGGCAAAACGGGTGATTTCACCCTTTGTAACAATATTATATGTGGATCGCATATGAATATTTACTTTTTGGTCTCTGCATCATTATGACATCTGATCTATTATATTATTATTCATGATCCACGTATACATTCTTTTCCCGGGTACCTATACTTTAATTAAATCACGTTTTTGCTAAAAATTTTGGAAGAATCTTATTCTCATTATTAATTTCTTGTATGGCCGACAAGTCGGTAACGCTGTAACTCGGTAAGTACACACAGGCTAAGTGTTGACTTGGGCTTACCATTACGAAGACTGTGTTACTCGGAAGCAGCCCCCTGACACACGCTACTAAAAGTGGTTCGCAAAATGTCCCTCGATTCTGCCGCCAATCTCCACCACTAGTGGCGCTAGTAGTTGTCTGACAATCTTGCGCGCGGTCAGCGAGGGCAGCGAGCGTGTCAGAAGTCTACTAGCGCCACGTAGAGGAACTAAAAAAAAAAGTGTGTGTGTCAGCTCCGACGCACGACTGGAGTTTACTCCTTACGAACGATAATTATGATATATATCGAATAGAAAAAGAGGGTAAATGAACGCATCTTCCAAAATGATAAGAGAAACAAACATATATCTATAATTATTCAGATTATTTATATTACTTCAAAAATTTCCAAATTTTGAGTGCATATTCGTAATAAGTGACCGCAAAAAGCCCTGAGTACCAACTTTCGTTCCCGGTAAACGACATTTTACATTTTCGGTCCGCCATATTGGATCCGCCATCTTGAATTTTTAACTTTTGACTGCGGATTCGTAATTGGCGACTCCGAAAACTTTCAAGTCCCAACTTTTGAGTACAGATTCGTAATTAGCGACCCCGAAAACCCCCGAGTACCAACTTTCGCTCTTGTCACACGACTTTTTACGTTTTGATCCGCCATATTGGATCCGCCATTTTGAATTTCCAACTTTTGAGTGCGGATTCGTAATCAGCGACCCTGAAAACCCCCGGGTGCCAATTTTCGCTCTTGTCAAACAACTTTTTGCGTTTTGGTCCGCCATATTGGATCCGCCATCGTGAATTTCCAACTTTTGAGTGCGGATTCGTAATCAGCGACCTTGAAAACCCCCGTGTACCAACTTTCGCTCTCGTCAAACGAGTTTTTGCACGTTTGGTCCGCCATATTGAATCCGCTATCTCGAATTTTCAAATTTTGAGTGCAGATTCGTAATCAGCGACCCCAGAAACCCTTGAGTACAAAATTCAAGTCGATAGTAAGTAAGAAAAAATGTGTGCCGCTAAGGGTTAATATACGTAATGAAATTAATATACATATAAATATAAAATATATTAAATCAATTAATCAAAAATAATAAAAACACCAAATGTAAGATCTGGTTGTTCGTATTTGAAATGTATATTATTCATAAATGTAAACGATAAGCTTACCAATTAACCGCATCCATGTGTTTTTCGGATTCTTCTTCATTATCATCTAAATCAATTTTTTCCATATTTTCAAATATTTTGACGTGATAACGTCACGTCTTATAGATTCATACGCATGCACACAAACACACGTACAAACATACGTACACATTCACCTCTCAGACCAGAGGTAATGAACTATACAGTGAGACTACGAAGCACCGCACAAAGAGGAGACCCCAAGTATAGGATACGCTGTGTAATGTATTTCATCTCATTCTTTTGCACGTTCAATATATATGTTTGTCTCTTTCTATAACGCCTCAAGTTTTCGAGTTACACTTGATTTTACTCCTCATATAATTTCCGTACCGGGCCCTACAACTCAAATCGTTTCTTAAGGAGTAAACTCCAAAAACGGGGACAAAACGCGAGCAGTGGTGAGTGTCAGGAGGCTGATCCCCGCGGTATTTTAAGGTTAGATTCGACGGTCATGGGTTATGTTATGTTTATCAAGATTGAGTTTGTTTCGCGCTCAGCCGACTATGGCGCTGTAGGTTTCTCTGTGTCGCCAATATAACTGTCTTGTGTAGAAATTAAACCGTCTCAGATCAACGTTACCAACTGTACCATAATTGTCGTAGATGTAGCATAATTCTGGTGTACGTACAATGTAGCATAACGCTTATACAATATAATGCAAATCTACGATAATTTTCGTAAGACCAAATGAAAACAACATATGCAAATTGTAAAAAAATGTATGGTATAAGTTGAAAAAGAAAGAGAGAGAGTAGACGTTCATTTTACATACAATTGCAGCGATACTAGCGAGAAACGGAGTAATGATAAGGTAATATTGTGGGAGATCTGTTCAAGCAGGACCGGGATCCCGGTCCCTTACTTGTGGCACATGCCCCCAGAGGGTGATAGCCAAGATGGTACCTACCACGCCATCTGGAGGAGAACATACCTCCCTAAATATTATCTTAGTAATGACAGATAGTCTTTCAACCTGTAACGTAAATAAACTTTATAGTCCGATTTATTGATATTCATGGCAAAAAAATGCATAAATGGAAGTTTTTTGTGGTTTTTATTGAAAGTAAACAAAAGTACGATAAATTTCTTGTTAGTACCATAATTTTACGGCCCTGATACCATAATTTAGTCTGTCAAGGTTGGGAACACTGTCTCAGATTCAATATCCCCAAGTGTACGTATAGTAATGTTCATTGATTCATGCACCGTGGCTAACTTTATTTTTTTGACTTTTGTTTCATTTCTAATCGTGTTGTATGTGTCTATGGCTGGCGAAGCAGATAACAGAAGCTGAGAAACCAGAACGAGAGGTGCGAGAGTACGAGATCTGAGATTATACGGATGACAGCGGCGAGAGGCTGTTGTCGTGGCTTCTCAGCTTGTGCTGTCATCTGTATCTGTGTGTGTGTGGGTGCGTAACAAAAGACAAAAATGAATTCGTCAGGTCCTGTAAGTATAAAATTCTTCAGAATACGAAATTCATTTATTTAATTTTTCGTTGTAGTTGTGTTGAAGTGGAAATAATTAAAACTCTCGTCACGTTTGACCTAATATTACCCAATTTCTAACCTATAATTCAAGAATATTCATATTCATAACCTCTTATTTGCAGCCTAACGTAAGCATGTAAACAATACATATGCTTGTGTGAGTAATACGATTCCGTCTCTGTCAGCATCGGGTGTCCTATGACACGGAATGCACAGGCCCAGAAGTGCCGACACCCAATCACAGCGCATTTCAAATTCAGCGCTAAAGGGAACTATCGCAATTTGCCGGCGATCGTTCCGTGCGTGTCATTTCCGTATCATGGGACAGTAGTGTAACATCCGACCGGAACGTCCGTATGTTTTATCGACTATTATTACTGCATGCTACTTTTATCAACTAACCAAACTCGAAGTACGAGAATCTGGTAACCATAAAGAATTAAAACAACTGTCTAACTTTTTGGAATATCCCTAGATGGAAAGAACTATGAAATTAACTAACCAAGGCTTAAAAACCATGTTACGAGATCTTGGCACTACAGAGAGCTATAATATTATTATACGTTATTATATATCACTATCATATTAACACCATAATTAACTAACACGATTATATCCAATTATCATATAGCACTCGACAATGCCATTTGTGCATTCGAAGCTGAGAGCTATACTATAAGCAACTTACGCTTTACCATATAGCCTGGAGTATAGAAGACTGTAAAACCATAGATAAATGTATAACCAATATAATGTAAAGATAGCACTGCTGCAATAACCCATAAAACCAGAGACTGCAAAACCTTCAAAACCGTGAATACTAATTATCCAGCATGAACTATACCTTCCTCCATAACGCCGTATTGTAGGCAACACGCGCAACGTTTTGAAGGCAATGCAGATCTCCAATGTGAAGCCATACAGAGCTTCACCTAGAGAATACATTAGGAAACCTACCGGCGAAACGAGCAAAGGTAAATCAACTCGCACTAAACTCAAAGATGCATACGTGGCAACGCCCAATGACAGGCAACCAACAAGTATAAAGAAAACGTTCTAGAAGCTTCCAAGCCGATTTATATCAATATAAGAATTAACAATTACAGAAGAGAATTATATACAAAAAGCACACATGTAAACCTGCTCTAAAGCTATGAATTATCAAATTATTAAATACCCTAAATCTGTTAAGATAGTTATAACACAAACACCTAAGAATATTCGCAGCAGCGCGATTCTAATAATGTTAAGCAAATAGCAACTATGTTTTATAAACAATCGCTATTGTACTTCAGGTGAATACCGACAGTAATCGATTATAATACATATGTAATTTTATATAGATACACGCTATAAAACTAACAAACGACGGGTAACCAATATGACATATGGACTTTGTAACGAGCAAGATAGTAAAAATATTAAGAAGTAAACAGGAAGAAGCTCAGTAGCCGAGGGGCCAAGGGGGGCTTGCGCCTCAACAACGAAACTCACGCAGAAGGGAAAATTACAGAACAAAGTCCCTGCACCTACACCACCGCACCAGTGCAGCGTTATACCATATGTAAAAACTTACAATACAGTAATAGCTAATGAACTAAGATCACAGGCGTGCATGCGGCGAAGATGTCGTGTCCTGATTAGAATTCCTAGAAAAAGGGGGAGGTGCGCAAAGGTGACAAAAAATCTAAAGAGGGGGATCGTTCTGCGCAACGATCGACCCCTATAAAAACGGCCACCGATCGCTCGATCATCCTCTTGGTTTCTACCACCAGATTCGTCATCTTGTTCCGGTACAGTCTCGCGGTAAAATCCTTTTGTCTTTTGCATTTAAACTTTTCATACAACGTTACTCTGCCCAAAAGTCCAGCGAGCTTTCAGCTCCATTTTGTCATATTAAGTTTAAGATCTTACACTGTGTAACTCCGTTTTGTGACTTGAAATATTAAACTTATAAAATAAATCGAAGTTAATCAAAGTATTCAAATATATTAGAGTCAGTTATTCCGTTAAATCCTCTCACCAATCTACGCTGCAACTCGTCACATCCAGAGTATTCTCAAGAGGTAAGCCAATTAATTAAATCTTTTATCCAATAATTACTCCTTCTTCGGTTCATTCGATTAGAGCGACAGAATGCCCGTTGTCCGGTGTATTTCAATACTTAATCGGTAATTGGTGACCCAAACTACTGATGTGAGTCTAGCTGTGGCTGTGTGAATGATTCCGGTGTCTAACATCTGGAAATTTCCACCAGGTACCGTTCGACGTCACAGTAGGAAAAATGCATCCCGTAAATCAGTGGAGCCGGAACGCCTCTGATTGGGGCTTGAAAAGTCACTGGATTCCGGGTTCGTGGACACGGAACAAATTCCGGACTGTGGGACGGCAGCCTCGCTCTGGACCGATAGCTATATGTATATTAAATATAATAGTCTCCATGATGCCGCACATATTTACGTTTATTATAATTATTATAATTTTGGTCACTATATCACTGTATTACTATATTTAAAGGATCAGAACGTCCGGAGCGACGCTGGTGATAAAACCGTGCACAATTAAATCTCGGAGTTTCGCGGACGCCTGTTCTGCCTCTCCGCCTTAGAGATTGGACTCTTGTACCCTAGTCTCCGTGGTCAACTGCTTCGCCGGCTATAGACACATAAAACACGAGAAGAAAGGAGATAAAAGACGAAAAAATAAAGTTAGCCACGGTGCATGCATCAATTACTGTACATACATACGTAACCGTTGCTGAGAACACAGCCGTCCTCTTCCACTTATTTGAGAACTCTGATAGCATTGCATTACCACAGCAAGAAAAATAAATGTTGCCACACAAATTGACTAGTAGGAGTGGTAGCATTGATATAATAATAGGAAACATTGAAAATTTGTTTGCTTTCTATCTCGAGAGTGCGCTGGTGGTGCGCTGCGTTAAAATTGTGTTACCAACAAACGTGAAGGAAAACTCAAAAGTTCTACTATCCTTTGGTTATTTCATCACCCAGCTCGATTCAAGTGGTAATACTTGCAATCTGTGTCGAATCAAGAATCCTGTCCTAAACTGTCCTAAAGCAGTGAGTGTCACCCCACTGCACTAATCTTTAGTCGAATGAGCCTCTAGTTTGAAATAGACAGAAATACTTAACTGAAATATTTTGCTGTTGTGTGGTTCGTAATGAAAGAGTAATGACTGGGTGTTCAGTTCGAGGATGTTCGAATTCCCGAGAAAAAGGTTTTCTAATGAAAACATTACCAACCGATCCAGATAGGAGAAGACTTTGGCTGACAGCTATCAATCGGCCTGCTCTTATGAAGAGTAAAGCACCTGCTTTATGTGAGGTATGCGAATGTATGTATGTGTATATCTTTCCATCATACGACATTCAGTAAAAATATGTTACTGACTAGAACCATAGTCTTGTATTCAAGACCGTGATCAGAACTGTATAAGCTGAAAGTATTTAGTTGCTTACAATAAAGTTAATGCATTCTGCCCCACAAATGCCAGGTACATTTTGACAATGATTGCTGGGAAATGCCGGGTGTTGGTGGGAAACGGAAGCTGAAAGATGATGCAATGCCAACCCTCTTCCTGAATTACGTTGGCAGAAAACAGCGTGATGATGTGCCAATTGTTACTCCACCTCCAAATTATGTATTCGAAGTAATGGTTCCCGACCTAATCATCCAAACAGACATGACCAGGGTGAACCAGCAACACGCAGTTATTACTCCATCTTCAAACTATGTATATGAAGTGATGGTTCCAGAACTAATCGTCAAGGCAGATGTGAACAAGTCGACAGAAGAACCAAAACCTCAAAGTTCAAACACAGATCACGAACATTGTAATAAATTATATGACAGATGCTACCAAAGATTGATGTACTTAAAAAAAAAATTAAAAGCGTATCGAGCTGAAAATAAGCGGTTGCGAGCCTTGACTTGTGATGGAGATACGTGTAAAGGCATCCTGAATGATGCCGAGATAGAAATACTTGAAAAAAGATATAAGAGGTGTGAAAAGTGGTCCAAAGATACATTAGAACAAGCTTTGTGGCTCAAGTTAGCGTGTGGAAATGCTGGATACACTCAACTAAGAAAACAAAATATCCCACTGCCATCACTGCAAACACTAGCCCACATGCGACACGTTGAATTTGACTGCTGAATTAAAATACAGTAGAATCTCAATTAACTTATTCTACAAAACTTCACACGATAGAAATAAAACACTACTTTTTATGTCATAGTTGCATGTTGCAAACAACATATTGTTTGTTATATAATGTAAAGCAAGGCAACAAATTAAATTACATTTCACTTTCTGTCATCCAAGTACAAATAAGATCTTGAAATTTAGTAGTCACTGCGTGATGGATGGAAAGGAAAAATCATAAAGTAATAAGTAACAAAGTTCTATAAATCAAGATTCATCATTTACTGTATGAAACGAAATGACTGTACATCATACTGAGACCCTGGTTTGATTACATTCATAACAACGGGTATGTGGGATAATTGTTTTTTACTACTGAACACGATAATGAGATCAAATTACAAGATACTAAGTTACTAAAGATCACGGAAATGATAGCCAGATTTCCCATAATGAGTTTGCAACTTGGTGCTAGTAAGAACAAAAGCAACTACATGGTTCACAGTTGGATCAGAGATTAAAGCAGCTAAACCTAGATAGTGATCTATACAGAGTGTTTCTATCGAAGTGCTAACAAGATATAATAGGATTTAAAAAAAAGGAAAGAATCTAGCCAAAAAATTTTCGGTTTAGAAAATTACATAATGAGATAGACTCAGACAAAATATTAATCATTTTGCATCGCTTGCCAATAGGGATCTAGATACAATAAATCAACACAATACATACGTTCACAAACACAATACGTAGAATTTTTACGTGTGGATTAATTTATATTCCGTTTTCATTGCAGTCTCAGTTGTAAAATGGTGAACTCATAGTTTTGTTGGCATTGTAAAGCATATTGTTCAAAATGGAAGTCAAACTCTTTAAAGCTTACTTTGGACTCACAAGGAAACAGAAAAATTTATTTTACATTGTGAATAAACGTTAAAGACTATCAGTTATTTGATAGGGTTGATTGTTACTCCTACTACTCCATGTCAATTACATTTCTAACTCTTAAGTTTACTTTTTTCGTTCTCACGCTGATACATCTCCAAATCATCACAATATAAGGTTATTAAATATAATTGACGTGTGTAAATATTGTAAATCAGATGTTATGCAAATAATTATTTGATATATGAACTATCATATCATTTCCGAACAATGTGACTTATATAGGACATTCCATGCCAACTCAAACAATGTTGAACCCTCATCACTTTTGATATTGTTCAAAAAAATTTTACCAGATTGTCCCAACTCCAAAACAGTACCCAGAATTGTTTCAGATTTTTTTGAGTAAATTTGTATTACTGATGATTTTCGAAAAACAACATGTCTTATACCGTAAATTGAAAATTTGAAAAAATATTCAAAAACCTTGTGTCAAGTATAAAAATTTTTAGGCCTAGACCCAGCGTGGGCTGGCGATCCCTTCTGCTCTTTTCTGAGCTTTCTAAAGAAATAAAAAAGAATTG
This sequence comes from Neodiprion lecontei, assembly GCF_021901455.1. Classification (NCBI taxonomy): domain Eukaryota; kingdom Metazoa; phylum Arthropoda; class Insecta; order Hymenoptera; family Diprionidae; genus Neodiprion; species Neodiprion lecontei. The sequence goes on from NC_060262.1 coordinate 17,180,980, forward strand.
AAAAAATTATCATTAGGGTGGTATTTTTTTTAATTTAATTTTTTTCTTCTTACGTACCCGTTGAAGTTAGTTGTTGGCCTCAAACGAAGCTTTGTAAAACCGGAATTCTGTATCAAAATACTAAAAGATGACTCGTCCAGTTTAAATGTTTCAAATACTAACCGCCATAACTCGAAAACTATCCCAGTTGGGAAGCTGTTTTTAGTTTCGTATTATAAATAATGAAATTTTCTAAAAAAAAAAGATCCAGACTACTATACATCTAAATATTCATCTTCTATTCGATTCGAACGTGTGTAAAGTGGATGGAAAGTTGCTCATTTCGAGTAGAGACTTCATTACTTCCCTAGGGAAGTAATATGCAATATAACAAAACTGAATGATTTTATTTAAGAATGAGTGTTCTTACATTTGATTTATATAAGTAAAATCAAATATGAAACGTAATTATTTTATTTTGCCCTACATCATACATGCACAAAAAAGGGCCTATACGTGCACTTATTGAAAACAGTACTGTGTGTAACAGGAGGAGCAGGCAATTACTTACTACTCGTATAAGATGATGATGCTCAAGTCGAAGTCGCGGTTGCCGAGGACACCCGGCATCATCTTACCCATTAGACATAGCCCATTTCTCTCCTTTGTTGCACGATGTACTATTATAAATTTCTGGCAGCAACAGGATATGTATGTTTCGTTCAGCTGCCATTATTTTTCGAGTTAACTATTTACACCAAATGAGAAAAAGCTCGGGATTGTCACGGTATTGTAGTTTGCAAATAATGATTCAAGCAAAATTCAAAGATAAATTTACTTTTGCGAAAAACCATAGTTCATACCTAAATTCGGAAGTTAGGTATCCAAGAGATCGATAACGCGATTCTTAGAGTACAATTTTGAAGAAATTATTACTGACACGATTGCTTTTATTTTTATTTTAAGGATCGGTATTTGTCCTCACAACATATAGTCTTCTCGGAAATCGGTTACAACGATATGTTTGACATATTGTCTTAAAATCTAATTGAAAGTATGACAATTCATACATATCTTTGAAATTTACGAAAGCAAATATCCATTTATTATTTCTCCCTTCCCCAATGTCCCTATTTTTAATATATTCTGTAAATATGAAATTTTGTTTCTGAATAATCCAAAAGTGTTGCATGAACTCTGAAAATATTAGATATATTTTGATACAACTTCGTAAATCTTACAATTATCTATAGTACTATAATTTCTTTGTAAACTTGGCTACCAAGTTGTCCAGAGCTACTGCAAGTTCCACACAACATAATGCAAAGTTAACCGATACAGATTCTTCCTTTTTCAGCTTATCGCAGTTTACTGAAAATGTTTTGCAGTGATCAAAATAATCATGCGATTCTGTTTATGCAGTGTTTCGCGTATCATGCCACATGAAGTACCTTGCTACTTTCATTTCGACGATCGGGGTCGCGGCTTTTTTTACTTCTCTCGCACTTGCCCATTTATACGTGGCACAATTTTTTTCGAGTCGCCGTGTGTATCTCTCACGCACGTCTTTATTCACTACACGCGTACAATAAATCCCGCGTCAATAATAAAATACAGCGTATTGCAAATATTCTATATTCACCGTACGTGATCTTCAAATCATCTGATAGCCAATAGAATCCTGACGTACCGGTATCCTTAGTATTGGCCTGTAACATAATCTACAACATGCACATACAAAGAAAGAAAATTAATCGTAATTGTTGAATGTACAATTTGACAAAGTTTATCATTACATGAACTGTGGTATTGCTAGAAGTGGCGAATAACTTTATAGTTAATCCAACGATCCAAACCTCTTATATTCTCACAGCGTGTAATCATTATTGTGCCGAAAAGCTGTTGATTTTTCTCGGTACTTTCTTACCAGAAAGTTGTGTAATCGCTTGCATCGATTACTATAACTAATTTCCGGTTCGTGAAGTATATATCATCTCAATCTTGAATATTATATATTCAAAATTTTTTGGTAACTGATTATGTCATGTCCTTCAAATTTGTCAGGTGTAAATTTCACGTAACAGCAATGAGAGTGAGGATGTTAATAATGATAAATACGCACGGAGCACGGTGAAAGTTGGGCGAAAAGCGAATTACACGCACGTGCATTGGTGAGCATCTGAAAGTGTGATTGAAATGATTGAATTTAGACTATAAATTCTGAGCTTGACATTGGTTCGAAATTATTTTTTATCGATGCTTGGCACGCAGCAAAGGCTGTGGAACTCAAAAGTACTCGCAATTCGCAGCTTTCTCCAAGTTCATTCTGGGTCAAAATCACGGTTACACGAGTTCCGTGATATCTTTACTAAAGTTTTAACCGTAATTATCAACCAAGTAGGTTTATGCATCCCCAAGTGGCACATCAACGTAGCCTAGAATTATTTTCAACTTATTGTTGGCGAACAATTGCTAAATCACCTAATTCAGATAATAAAAAGTGCTCATATTTTAAGGCTGCGATAATTAATTGAGTGCCATCTATGGATACACTATCTCGTCTGAAAAAATCAAGCGGTAATCAAAATAGGAACCTACCGGCAGTTGACCTAGATAGTATGCAAATTCTCATGTCTTATGTGTCCGTGTAGGAATTCCGTATTTTAGTTTTCACGTTTCCAGTACGAGTGCTAATAGATTAAATTCCAAATATCCGCACATCCCTGCAGACAGTGATCGATCTTGCATGGTTTTTTTCTATATAAGATTATTTACAACCACTAACATATATAACAGCCAGTAGTACAACAGTTAAATGCAAGTCGGTAGGAAATTTGTCATGGGATGGTCAAAAGAAAGTATCTGCAGTTTCGGATAACTCGACGTGGCTTTTGAAGTATCGCTCGTTTCTAAGAAGTATTATTTATTGAGTTCTCGACAACTTAACAATATTTTGTTGCTGTCGGTCATTTTGGTTTTCAATTTGATATAATTTAACAGGACGGGCATATACAAGTGGCACAATGTTGACGTAAGATCGTTCTTTTGTGTAGTTTTATGGAATTCTGCGTTGTTCTACAGAGAGTCGCATAATGGCTCATGAAAGTATCAAGCCATACTCAACGCATGTTACTCGACTTGATGTTTTTTGGTATCTTGAACATGCGTGATATGCTGTACGCATAACGACTGACAGAATTAAATTGTAATATAATAATTTAGTAAGAAAGTATTCAAAAGTCACTCATCCTGAAGCCAACATCACAATAGCACTTTAAAAATTGAATTGTATAATTACCGAAGTAGATAAATAATTTTTTCAAACATGCAAACATGAAAGCTACGGATAATATTAATTGAAACATTGAAAACATACATGTGGCTAGAGCTCAATTAAACGTAACGTTTTAACAAAAGGTGTGATTTAGCAATGGATTGTAATTTATAGTTTTTTTAATGTATTTAAAGTAATACACATAACGCATTAAAGATATTGGAAAGTAGCGAAAATAGTCGGCTGCTGTGCGAAGCTGTATATTTGAATTTTAGAGATCTACCATCGAGTGAAATCTCGCAGGCCTTGGTGACTAAACTGCCATAATGACGGATTAAAATCAAGCGCGAAGCAAGTTCAGAATAAATCTGAACGTCTCTGTATCACGAAACCTACACGGTAGGTCTTCGCAATATCTAAATTCCTGAGGCAAGTAAGAGGACGTCATTTGGACGTGCAGACGAAGTGAACGCAATAAGCAAAGAACCTCGGATAGCCGGAGAAGAGAACCGGTACCCTCCACTAAGCCGACTTCAACCGAGTTTCGGCTTGGATATAAAAGCTACCTCCAGGTATGCTCCGTTTAGTTTCGTTCCAGTACATCTGATCATAAGTCCGAATACGTAAAGTGAGTACCTTAGCCAAATATTATGCTGATAGATGCATCAACATCCGGTTACCAACGTAGAACGTGTTTCTAACAATGTTAAAAAGTGGTATCAATTTATGTGTGATTATAATATGCAAGCTAATACGCTATAGTGAAGGATTACGTAGAAATTGGGCGAATGTTAATTTCATTTCTTCATTATTCAAATCTAGGGAAAAAACAGTTTCCATTTGATAAATTACATCATCAGTAAAAGAAACGTCATCCGGACTTAATACGAGAACGAGTCAATCGAATTCTTTTACACAATTATAGCCAATTCTTTGGAAGTGCTTGTGTAGCTACAGAACACAAAGTGACCAGTACATGGTCACGTGACGTACACTTTTATCCAGATATTTCTTCTTATTTATACTAGAATCTTGGGGTAAAATAACCATGGTTCAACAACTGTATATTTCCCGAGTTATTTCCATATTTTCACGGTTGTCCGTTACGTGCAGGGAATATTTAAATACGCTCTGGCTGATGAATATGATACTTTACTGTCGACATCGAAAGTCGAGATATTTTTAACATGTGAATCGCAGCTATTATACTAATTCATATTTTGTCATTAAAATAGAGAAAGTTGAATATTGAATACGTGATAGTCTCACCACGGTGAAAGTATTGTATCTTCACTGGGCAATTCGCTCACGATTATCTTACCTCGGTTATTGCTAAATCAGAACATGCATTCATTTTTCCAACGTTCATCATTACGACATTATCGGTAATAGTTTGAACAACAGCAGCTTTTGTGGTTTACTTCGTGATATTCACTGTAATCACGTATCCTATATAGCATGCAGATTGTTGCGGTTCGCACTTTCGCTACTTTACTTACTGTGCAACTTATCTCACGATTAAATATACTATTCAAACTTACATCTAATGCACAATGGGGAAAAATGGCTTTGGAAAAACTCGAAGGAAAAACGACCGTTGAATGAGGACATTTTTCCCTTCTACATTTCAGTTTTTCGGCCCATTTTTAAACTCGCGGGCCACGGAAATAATTATTTCTTTTGCTTGCACCATTGACCTTTACTTATGTTTCAGATGAATACGTACGTGCTCTTTTTGGTTGCGGCATTGGGCGTTCTATCAATAGCAACTGCATTTCCGCAGAAGGAGGGGCAAATCTTCAGTAACGAAGCAATAAAGCAGGCCCAAAACACTTTCCTAATCCCCAAAGATGCTACCATCCAGAAAGTCCAGGAAGGCATTGAGTTGGCAGCTTACGAATCGATCCCTGGCGACCAGAAGATCAACCTTTTCGAAATCCTTGGCGAACAGTTCCCTCCTGAGGTCGTAAATAATCTTCAAGCGCAAGTTGACCAAGTTGGACGCAACTGATTATTATTCAAGACGCAGCCTATTCGACTAGCTACATAAGATGGTCGACTTGATATCAACCTGCACTCAATTATCGTATTTATTCATTAAGTCATGCCCTGTACGATCACGAGTTGTATACCTTTTATATTTTCGTAAATAAATATGTACAAATTTTTAACCGATTGACAATCGTATCGCCAAACTTTTCAAAATTTATGCGAAAACAAAAAACAAAAAACAAAAACGAAAAATCTCACAACGAAACAAAAAAAAAACTGATATTGTGATAAATCAATCATGCGATAATTGACTCCACTATGAAAGATTAATTTCAACGGCGTTATGAAATAAATACATAAAAATACGTAGATATTTTGTCAAATAATATATCTAACTTGGCAATTCTGTCCCGAGAAAGTTACAGCACAGTTTAAAAGGTACACTTTCACTTCATGCCATGCAAGTGTAGTTAAGCAACACTTCGATCTTTCGCGTCATATTGATGCACGGCGTCGGTAATTATTTTTTGAAGACAAATAATACAAGTTATATAACTGCGTATAAATTATGTACTTGGATAAAAAGCTTGAATATCACGTTACAGTGTTATCGATATTAATTAGTGATAAATAATCAATAAAATAACTTGAATGCACTAGATATGATTTGTAGTCAAAGTTCTTTTGCACGGAAAGACGGAGATCAAGATTTTAATTCACACAGATTTGATATCTACGAATCTACATAAATTGAAGAATTTCAGCTATTTTCACCTACTTCGAAATCAGAAAATTAATTTTTCTTTGTTAAATTTCTATTGGCACGAAAAATCGATCTTCAACGATGCAATATTTGAAAACTATAAGTTAAATCGAAAGAAAGAAAAATACGAATGTTCTTGCAGGTGGTACTACTGGGTGCCTGAAAAAAAGATGGGCTTGCACATTTATGATTTTCAAATTCGGTATGGAGTACCAGCATTATACATACATAGTATTAATCCAATCTGAGGAAACAGACATCCCTGTATTTTGTTGATCAATAACCTGGACAATGTGAGAATTACTAAGATGTATGTTTCACAATATTTCATTTATTTAATAAAAACAATTGACGGTCGCTATAGTAAATATAGGAAAGTTGCGTATATTTTGGGATATAAAAATCATGAGATAATGTTTGTACAGTAATGATAAATAAGTTACAAATGATGAGAGCTTGAATCTATAGTGTTAGAGGAAAATATATTTGAACAGAATTATGAAAAGTTGCCTAATATGCAGTTTTTTCTCGTGTACAATTGCATATGATTAATATCTTCAATTGTAAAACTTCTTGTTGCATTGAAATATCTGTAGTTTTGTTAAAGACAGTACATAATATCTGTACCCAACTACATTACCGATCTGATTCAACCAGAAATTCAGAATTGTATCATAAATTTTTGCACATTAAACCGTTTTTACATCTGAAAAATTGAGTAGAATGTACGAATCGAATCTCTCGACTGTTCCCAGAAAATTAGTTCAATTTTGTTTTGATTGCAAGTATTAAAAAATAAATTTTCGAATAGCTAACTATCCATTGGATAAAAATATCTGACAATTTCAATTTTCGTCAAATTAATTTGTTAGTGTAATCGAAAAATCTACCTGTAATTCTATAATTAGCAGTATAACTTATAGAGCAATCAAGAAGGATATTGATGTATGAAGTTGAACGTGAGTTGAATTCAGATAACAAAGTTTGCGCTCAATTACGGTATTTTAATAATTATAGCAATAACTGTTTTCACGTTAAAATTATATTTAATTCCAAACTGTAGTTATTTGGTGAACGGTAAGTAAATAAGAATTATTGTAAATTATTTTACAAAAAATCCTACCATATCATTTAAATTTTCAGTTTATGCTCGAATTTGTATCATTATTTATTCAGCTTAAAGAGGAAATCATAAAACATATTTGATCGTGGAATAAAATGAAGAATGCTATTTAGATTCAATAAACTTAAGTTGCTAGGGCAAAATTATATCAACAGAACGAAAAGAATTTTGATACTTTATTCTGCACTATCTTTTATGGGAATTATGCACAACTTCGATGGGAAAATAAATATTGAACTTGACCTCCGAATCATACGTGTATGTAGTTGTAATATCGTAAGTCTTGTAGTAGTTGCAGACCTCTCGAATGAAGCATCACAAGCTGTTGTTCATTCCAACATATAATTGTTGTTTTTCGCTGTGATTTTCAGTCCATAACATTTCTTTTAATTATTATATTATTATCATTATTCAGTGTCGTTTAGGGTAGCGATAGACTATGGTTTTTAAAAATTTTTCTTTACCATTATCATTTTTTTCTCGGTTGAAGATATTTGTAAGTGATTCTTAAGCCTCATTGTACACCGAGTAAGAAAAATGACGTTATGTGATTACACATCATTAAATGTGCATACTAAGAAATGTATGCAAAAAAAAAATGTAATACTTAAAAGTAGCAATACAACGGATATACAAAGTAAAAAAAAATTATCAAGTTCTGCTTATGTTCACCACGCATTTAGGTTTATGTGATGCACTGTTTAAGACTGTATTAGTCCCGGCTTAAGATTTATTTCCTGTAACATAAACATACACATCAGTTTAACGATTATATCATACTCCGAAAATGATGTATAAATAAAATAACACTAAATAAAGTGATCAAACAATAACATATACCCATTAGTCGTTTTACGTACCTAGACCTCTTGGAACTTTTTCCATTTCTCTCAGAGCTCTGATCACGGGAGCGTTTTCTGCTACTGGATGATGAATGTGAAGATTTGTGTTTGTCGTGTCTGTCACTCTTCTTGGGGCTACTTGAAATAAACATTGAACAGAGTTTAGTTTTTTTGAAAAATAATGTTGAGAAAATGTGAATCACCTGTGTCTGGATGATTTGGAAGGAGACACTTTCTTGTGTGACCCTCCACTCCGAGACCGATCCGATCTTTATCAAATGATAAATTCCATTTTAGTAGCAATGCAGCACAAATATAAAAAATTAAAAATTAAGATTTGGTTTTATTTAGTGTTGTTTGCGTAATACCTGTGTTTTTCTGAGGATTTTCTGTCTCTACCGCTCGATGAGTTTCTGCTCTTTGAACTGGATGAACTCTTATGCTTTGAACTATGCCTTGTGAATAAATAAAATAGGATAAGTATCTATTTTACTGTTTTCATTGGAATGAATTATGTATTGAAGTCGATATTATTTACATGGATTTACCACATCTACAAAAGTACAATTTTTCTGTTCATCACTATCATAACTTTAGCACTACTTTTGAAAAGTTATACACACCTATTCTTGGAAGGAGATGATGATGACCCTTTCCCAGATTTTTGTTTACCAACATTATTGTAATCATCCTGAAATCGAACGTCTCCTCTTTCTTTATCTTCTTCTGCAGCCTCTCGTTCGAGATCAGACCAATCCTTCCCAGATTCTTCAGAGGTTCCTAATTCCTCTGTTGTGAAAATCAGAGTAATCGAAAATCATTATCACGGGTTATATGGTTTTTATTTATATACTTGCGACATTATCCCTATTCCTTTCATGTTAAATGTTATCAATAAAGCGATGGAATAATATACTCGTATGTTATACGTAATTAAAGATTGCATTCTTATATCTCATAAAGTAGAAAAATATTAAACTAGGACTTTGAACCGACTAATAATTGTAAGTTTGAGTTGAAGTATGAATGAACAATTTAAATCAGGAATGTTATTGATTACCTTCACTATCAGAATCTTCGGAAGCCTCCGAATATTCTGAGTCATCATCAGATTCGTCCTCACTTTCGATGTCTGTTGGCTGAAAACGGGAATAAATATGATAATGGAGAAGATGTAATTCACATTTCGAATTTACAATTATCATTAATCTTCTCTCTATTCATTATAATTTACCTCATAGGCATCATCTTCCTCTTCTTCTTCATCTACATCTTCATTATCATCATCGGACTCTGGGTCAAGGAAAGTCCAACCACCGCTATCGAAAAATCCCTCAGGATCATCCGTGATTGTTTTCATAATTTTTGTCCAATTCAAGGATTGTACACCTTCGGAGTATCTGATATCACAAGAGCTGGAAAGAAGAAAATTTTTTTAAAATAATATTCATCTCGTTTTATGACATTTTAAGCATTTAGACATTTATATAACCATAGAAGTTCAAGTGTCCAACTTACTTTAGCCACTCTTTAACATGATCGATCATGTTCATTGGGACTGCATTGACCATAGATACTTTTCGATGGTAATCCTTAAATACAAATATCATGTCGAAGTTCTTCAAATGAAATTGAACTCGTTCAAAGTGAACGAGCTCCACATCTTCAAGTGTGATCACAAATGGGGGCTGGAATAATACACTTTTAGTTATACTATTTTCAGAAGTAAACACAGCTATACTAAACCAAGTAATTGAGCAATATATTTTAGCAGAGTAATTATTATGAATTATCTACTGTGTATTGGTAATATTGATATTTTACCCATTCTGTAAGGTTAACAAGACAACCGCTTGTAGGTTGCAGTAGTACGGTGCTGCGGAAAGGTGCACCTGGGAAACCCAGCTCCCTGAATGGTGTATCAAATTCTATCTCTTGCTTGGTCATTCCTTCTACCTAGAGGGCAAGTATTAGTAAAGGAGATTCAATATTTGGGTTGCGGTAGCAGAGTTATAACAGCTTGAAATAACTTACAATCCATTTCAAATTACAGGGCTCAAGGTAGCGAGAAAAATTAATTTCTTATTCTGGGCCGTTTTCAAATTTGATTAGTCAACCTAGCTCAATGTTCAAGATTCTCCAAGTTTCCAAGATATATTCGAAAAATATTTGGCGGAATAATTTCGCAAGCAATAAAATTTTTGATACCTCGATAAGATGTATGTTTAATCCTCTACTAATAACATTAATTATTATGTGCACGATCATTTAGATGATTCAAGGTCAGAGTGTTATACACATCATTCTGCTCATCGTTAACAAAAGTTTGTACGAAATTAACGGTCTGCTAAACATTATAAAATACTATGACAAAATTAACTTCAAGTTTCTGGTGCACAGTGAGACATAAATGTTATTCACGGAGTCTTTGGTCATTCTGTTTCCTACTCTCAATTTTTGATATAGGTAGAACGTAAGAGATTCAAATCCTTCGTGTACTTCGCTTCAAACGAAAGTTAATCATACATTACGAATTTTCTAGACTTTCTTTCATCAGTTAAAAAAAATCTTCTTCATTCTTTCAACTTCTGCCCGATTATTAAAATTCTTAGTTTTTATGATTGCTCCGAATGTTGTACATTGACCCTGATGAAATGAGTAAAATACAAAAGCATAGAAGATATACCATGAGGATTTGATGAAACAGACCTTTTCAGCCAACCAAGGGTACTCAGGGCTTTACGTAAAATGCTACAGGTTGGCTTCATCACCAGCGTGATGGGTCAGGTTCACCCAATCCTTACGGTACGTATTCAAATGTACCATCCATGTCGTACTTTTTCGCAAAAACTCTTGAAAGCAGTTTTCAATTTGTGACGAAGTTCGCGTTCTGACTGCTCAGCAGCTAGATCATCACGGTCATGCATGTGTTGATGTTTCCCCAGATCTGTTGTAATTTCTCCCACTTCTGTGTAGAATTGAACATCGACATGTTTTTTCTTGCCAAACATGATAGCGTGCTGAAATCCATCAAAAATAAATATAACATCAGGAGATGATTAGGTTTGTAAAAAAGATTACAGTGAAATTTACACTTACAGGAAAATTTGCGATTTATAATTGTCAAACTGCGATTTTCAAATACTCACTTTGAGATGGAAGTGTAGAAGAATGATCATTTCTCCGTCACATGGTTGGAAAAATGCATTTTTAATATTATTATACAGAATGTCTACTTTGTCTCCTCTAACTGAAGTGTAACGGAAGCCATTTGTATGAGCTTCTAGACCTCCCGTCATCCTTTTGCTAACAATATTTGGTCGAATATACAGATCTTTTAACTTTGGATTTCCTTTGTTTTGAGAAAGAACAAGTGTATCTTGTTTTACTAGATCTTCCTTTTCTCTTTCTTCTGCTTCTCTATTCTTGAACTTTTTCTGTACTTCTTTTATTAGTCTGAACGCAGTATTCAAATTCGATGATGGCGCAGATATTTCGCCAGGCTCTTTGACATTTGTACTTCGATATGTTCTGAAAATTGTTTAAAAGAAAATAAAAGACACTTCAATATTACAGTCAATCCCTTGTTTTCCGAGTATAAGCTGACTCCTAATTCTGGAACAGTATTTCAGGGAGTTTTTCTTAGTTACCCACGTATAAGATGGGGGCGATTTTGGCGAGTATTATAAATGACAAAAAACCTCAGTTTATAATCGGAACAATACGGTACTTGATTTGGGTATTAAAAATAATCCAACACTTAATGTAATCTTAGTATAATCATTTGTACTAAAAATTCTGTCAATATTTAACATTTTCAAGGTATAATCATATACTGACACTTCTTTGACAAACGTAGCATCCGGTTGTGGATAGGTACCACCTTCATTTCGGCCCATCGTTGCTCCGGGATGAAAGAAGTTTATTCTGAGGTAGGTATAGTCTCCTTCAACGGACTGAGATATATTCTTTATAGTTGAAATGTGAAATGGTACTGGTATACTGAATATTGGCAGGATAACGGTTTCGTATTTTTTATCTGAAAGTAAAACAAATATTGCGTATTGTTGATACTATTTTCAGGCGTTTGATCATCTGAAATAGCAAATGTAGGCATATTATCCTTACCAACATAGAGCTTTAGTTCTTTCACTTCCGTTTCGCGCGGCATGTGACTGAGACTCTTATAAGACACGGTAGATTTTCTCACTTTCTCTTCTTCTTTTCCTCCAGATTGTTGGGCCAAGCGAGCTTTTGCAATTTCGTTGAGTTGCTGCGCTAGTTCCTTTTGATGCTGTTTCCGCTTCTCTTCTGAACTATGTTCTGTACGCAGCTTTGATTCTATAACGGCTGTGCGCTTACCTCGTCCCAAAATTTCTGGTTTTGGTGTATTTTCTTTGCCACTTTCCTCTTCTTCCTCCTCTTCATCGTCCTTCAAATATATTCCAATATTCTTTACCTTTTTTTTAGATGGAGTCAAGACAGTAGCTGGTTGGCCCTGAAATATTATACAAATTATCATTCAATATAATAAGTTGGTAAATGTACTTCTGAGAATTCGTATTTAAAGTTTATAACTTTTTGAATATGAGGACCCCACCTCGTTAACCACGACTGTATCTCCTAAAAACAGGGCGTAAATTTTTCCTTCTTTTTCAGTTGCATCAGGGTTTGCAAGGTTGGAAAGACCGATATTAATATTAAAAACCATTCCCTTCTTAGCCAATGAATTCGTTTTAGGAGCCAGTAGCAAAGAGCTCTCCCTAAATTCAATGCCCATAGCAAATCCAAAGTTTTTTGTCAGATGGTCCAATAACTCAGGTCTCTCTGACTTGACGTATTGATGGCCAGTCTCATATACCTCGCTGATTTTTGCACCAGCTATCAATTTTTTCAATATTTCCTCTTCCAATTGAAGAAGAAAGTTATAATTGTCCTGAGAAAAAATGACGGCTTCGATAACAAATAGTAGTACAACATATTTGATACAGAAAATTCGCTGAAGTTTACTCTATACCTCGATACTTTTCGTTGGGTTCACCAGAAGTGTTCGAACTATGTTGGAACAGTAAGACTTGTAGCGAACTCCTAAGGAACAGACGATAACACCAAAGTGAAGTGTATTTTTATCGCTGACAACACTGAACTTTAAAGAGTAGTTGCCTCCGCTTTGAATAATTGCAGGGTAACACATATCAACTTGCGTCAAATCGACTCCAGTAACATATTTTTTGTTTGTTATAGCTGCATCTACTCCTTCAGCCAGTTTGGAATGTTTGACTTTCTGTAAAACACAAGCTTATGAATAAACATAATAATGTTTCATCACGTCGAAGGATTTGTCATTTAGATTCAGGTGTACTTTCGAAAAAAAAAACTCCAGTACCTTATCAGAATCAATTATTTCCATAATTTGGTCTTTCAGGTATTTTGTAAAAACGTCTACCGATACTAGACAAGCTTTTTTTATAGCTAATATTTCCATGTCTTCTTTTGGGCACATTACATAGGCTGCTGCGGCACTGATGTCAACCTAAAAATAGAAAAAAAGTTGACAAATAAAATTACAGAAAAAATTCAAGCATTTAGGTTAAATGAATACAATTAAATTAGCATACTGTTTCAAAGGATTTTGCTTTCAAAGCAGCCCTCCACGAATCCATAAATGGACCCGGGTAATGTTCCTTTGAAAAAACTCCCAGAGTTTTGCCCTTTTTGCTGTTCTTTATTACCTCGATTAGCTTGGCAAAATTAGCTTTATCCTCGTCCGTCTATATAACAAATAATGTAATTTCAGATTAAGAAATTTATTTCAATTTTAAAATGCATTTGAAATAAAATGATCAATAATAACGCACTAAAATATACCAACCAGACCTCAAGGCTTACTGCTAACAATTAAAAATGCGATAAAACATGAAAAATGAAGTCTCTTTACATGCTTTCTACTTTGCACTACTGCTATGTCTTTTGATCTTCATAGTGTAATATTGTTCGATATCTTATTTAAGTGTAACCAGGATATTCTCGAGTAACATTATTTATCAATAGTGAGTTTCATTGTGAGATAGAATTTATTTTGCTTATGGTATTAGATTATGACCATATCTTAAATAAATAATGCTTAGTCTAGATGGTCAGAATCTAACGAGCTAAGTATACTTCAATTCCAAATAAATGCTACAGTTAAATTACTCACCCTATCACGAACAAACAATTTTACTGGAGGGACTCCAGTGTCTTCAGTTTTCTGATTTTCTACACTACGTAAAAATTCAATCTTCTTCTTGCTGGCAAGAAAATTGATCGAGTCTTCAGCTAATATCATAATAGTATCGGTGAGCTCGTAACTAAGTAGCCAAGTCTGAAAAAGTTCCATGCATCTTTAAATATTTTATAGATATGCGGCATGAAGAACTATTGAAAAGATTGATGTTTCAAGATGTGAAAGATCGAAGACATCAAAATTCTACAAGATTGTAGTTTGCATTGTTGATGCAACAAAACATTGAAGAATAAAGAACCATGTTTTGGAACTTTAGAATTACTTCGAAGGAGTTGAGTTTGCAAAATAGAGATTTTTCTCAACATAGTTTTACATTGACATTATAAACTTTGACTTGATAAAATTCTTTTTATCAGTATACGTAGCCGGATGACAAGATTATGAAAATTGCAGTCAATAACAGACCAGCAAACCAGAGACACCTTTCGTGAAATGATACAAATATCATAAGATCGTTAAATAATGGTTACGATTAATGACGAATTCAAACTATCAATAACGTTAAAAATAGGTCTGGCCAAAATTGAACCTTAAATTGACTATACTGTGCTTCCAAATGCCATGAACTCTAGGTTTCGCCAAATTTATTAATTAAGCAAGAATAATACAATGTTTACAACTTGGATTCAATCGTTTGTTTACATTAATTTTTTGTACACTCTGTAAAACAATTTATGATAGTTATACATCTAGAAATATAGAATGGATAATTGATAAATTTAGTTATATGATCAGTATCATACCTGGAGGGCTGTAGACTTGCTGTATACAATATCTTCGTCAATTCCGACCGCCGACACGAGACTATCCATCTTCGCAAAACTATCATCCGTGCCGGATTCACCATCCTGTATAAGAAGTAGACATGTTTATAAAGGCCAATGTATTAAGTAAAAGTTTTCAAAACGAGACTAACATCGTTATACTCACTTTCCACGCTGCGTATAAGCGTTTTATTCGCCGGAAAAATGTGTCTTTATCAAGAGATACGTTTGCCATGGTACAAAGTTTTTAGGTTGATCTTTGTACACAATAAATTATTATGTGAAGGATGACGTACTCCTTCTGAATTAAGGCGAGAATGATAAGACTTGTTGAAACATTCACGGTACACCGTTCAACTTCAACTCATCACGCATACTTGTGTTACCAAGATTCCAAAATTCCGACGGCACGCTCAAACTCCGACTTCCGATGCGGACATGGCGGGATTACAACCAAAGCCTGAGAGTTTGTATATGAAAGAAGGGGCAGCTTGTATCCCTTCCGAATTTCCGGAAATGTGGTTATGGTGGCTTTTACAGGCGTTTTTCACAGCCCTGTAATATCCGACCGGAACAACCACGGGTATGTTCCGATATACACTGCGAGCACTGTTCAGTGGTCTTACTGGGGAGAAATTCGGTCCATTATTGGGAAATCATCCACTCAGATACGCTACCTGACGGATCAAATATAAACTACTCTATGCAGGTCAAGCTTAAACTGCTGATATCAAATATAATATGTGAGAAATGTAGTTTAAAAGTGTTAAACTTTTTTTTAAATATTAAGTAATCAATTATTATCTATAAGCTTAGTTATTACTTAAAAACATCTTAAATTTCAATATTTGATCAAAAAATTTAATCATGGAGTTTCCACCACGAGAAAATAAAAATAAAACTTTCTGCTGCGTGTATGGGTGTAATAGCAAGTCTAGTAAGAACAATACAGTTCGATTTTACACTTTTCCTTCGGCAAATTCTAGTTTTGTAGTAATCAAAAATAAATTTGGTGAAGATGAAGTAATTGATCGTCGATTAGCTTGGATAAAAGCATTGAAAATTGGGAATGAGGTTACACAGTCAAAAAAAGTGTTTTCATTACATTTCGCCAAAAATGATTTCATACCAACATGTAAGTAATTACCTATAGAATTTCATTTCATAATTACTTGTTTATCATCAATATGAAATGATATTTTTTGTAGTGTAATATTTGTCAGAAAAAATAAAAAACAATAAACATTAAATTTTATTTTCCATTGCAGCCAATGTTGCGATATTGCACCCACAACTTCATGCGGTGGATCTTTTAAACGAGAAGTTTGGAGACAGAATGCAATTATTTTATACTCATTATCACAACTAGTATCTGATTGCTGTAGGCCACATTTCATTAGATGTCCCGCATCAAGTATATCTTTACCACCAATAAAATTTTTATGACTAGGCTGAGTATTTGCAAACTCACAAATTTCTTGTATTGAAATTTTCATATTTTATTGAATTTTTTTTGAAAATTCGAGTTTAATAACTGTAAATAAATACACGCTTTCACATAAGAACACGAAAGCTGATTTAAAAATGCGTTTTAGAATAGTTACTGCTTCTGCCGCAAGGAGAAGCCACGCCCCCGGCAGATTTCCCAATAGGCTGACAGTATACAGTTGCAGTATCCTAGGGAAATAAATGACGTCATAAATCGTCGTCATTTTTCTACTCTGAACACTGGTGTTTTCGAGGTAAGGTGCTATCAGTGCTTTGCTCACGTGATCAACAGCGTTCAGAAATTTAACAGCTTCCACTATTGATAATTATTATTATTGAATATTGTCATTTAAAAATACCGGTCGTTAAAAACAAATATGGAAAATTTGAATAAATTGTGTTTATTGCAGTGTGAAACAAATATGATGTATGAAATGAAAGTAACGCCAAAAAATGTCGATCACAGTATACTGTACTGCGTTCCGTTTAAACAGTAACCAGTATAGCTAACTATAAAGGACCGGCTTCGCAGTATACTAAATTGACGTCACACCTTACAGTGCTCGCAGTGTATGTCGGAACATACCCCACATGTATATGTAGCTCAGTTCGTTTTAGTTACACTTTTCTACACTTTTTTTACACTTACCCTGAATTTAGCCAATGGAAGGTGCCCTTTCCTAAGGAAAGTGTAAAAAGTGTAGAAATTGTAACTAAAACGAACAGAGCTATCAGGTTTGTTCGTGCTAGCTACACTCTACACTCGCGAGTGTAAACAGAACTACGGTAGTGTACTAGGGATTGCTGGGGAGGTACGTCGGCTTCTCGAGTGTAGCTAACACCCGTATTCATAGTCCCTCCTTATCTCAAGGATAAAGGACGCCTTGATGAAGGCTTCATTAAATCTCAGCGGCGTCCTCGTTTCATAGTCACAACTTGGCTCTCCTTTCCAGAAGGAAGACATATTTAGGGATATGTGATTGCTTATGGTGGTAAAACTGCTGATCGAAGCGCCACTCGGCTATATTTAAATATAACTTAATCCGCTTGGCTCTCATTGTCAAGTTGCGTCGGTTGATTTCACGTTTCATAGACCTTCCTCGACAGAGTAGCCGTATTGGCCTCCTTCTTTCAAGGCAGGTCTCGAGCTTCCTTGAGGAAATCTTCGGCACTGCGATTGGCTGTTTCGTTTCATGTAGCCAACGCTTGCGCTTGCGCTTGGCGTCTATGCACTTATGACCCGTATGACGCAGGATCACAGCCAGTCTACAGGTTAACTTCTTTGAGGTTATACACACTCTCATCACCGACGCAACTTGACAATGAGAGCCAAGCAGATTAAGTTAGATTTAAATATAGCCGAGTGGCGCTTCGATCAGCAGTTTTACCACCATAAGCAATCACATATCCCTAAATATGTCTTCTTTCTGGAAGAGAGAGCCAAGTTGTGACTATGAAACGAGGACGCCTCTGAGATTAAGGAAGCCTTCATCAAGGCGTCCTTTATCCTTGAGACAAGGCGGGACTATGAATACGGGTGTTATTATTTATAAATAGAGGTGCGTTCCGAAACTAACTGTTGACAAGCCTTTATTTCTTTTGCGCTGCCGAGTTCGTAAGTAGCTTTGTCTCTGCCCTAGGGGAGTTTTCAGCGCTACCAGCTAATTCCGGAACGCACCTATAAAATATTCCTCACAGCACTGCGAGCTAACGCATCGGAACCACGACTTTACATGTTTGGATCGGAACGTGATCGGAACGCATTCCTGGTGTATACTGAATACGAATTACCTATTTTATTGGTATTCCTATTGGTTAAGAACTAGGCAGCAGAAGTCCTTCCGCGGTATTTTACTGCCCATGAAAATGCAGACTTCGCATGAGAAAACGCCACGAAGTAATGAAAACGCTATCAAATGACAGCACAAGAAATCATAATAATGAAATAAACCGAACGCTTTGCCCGCCATTTTAATTGATCGTAGTAAATCTGTTATCACCCACATCCATGGTTATTACCTGTTCAGTCGATTCAGATTCTCTCTGCCTTGTGTGTGTCGGTCAATCGTAAATTTGTGAAGAAGCAAGTGCTTGTTTATTCGATCAGTATAAAAGAAGCAATATTTGTAAAATAGTGCGCAGAAGGCTGTAAGCCATGGATTCAATTCCACGAACCCACGAAGGTAGGTTTTGCAAATTAGACTTCACGCTAGCCGAGGCATGACCTGAGCTGAGAATGTTGAATTGATAACGTCGCGCCGACGAAGCTTGACAATATATTGTATTGTATTACTGATGATGCACACTTTCATTTCTTTGCATATTTTCGCCGAATATTTACACTCCCGGCACACACCTAAATAAGCAATATATCCTCTGTAAGAAAGTCAGCCGACATACACACAACACACCTTAAACAGTTGACGGTTATAATTGGTATATAGTTTTTAATAGTTGTATTACAGTCGTACACCGTTATGACCTTTTACATGCATTACAGACATCGAAGCTCAGATCCGTGAAATACAATCGAAAAAGGAGATACAGAATAAAGAGCTGACTGAAAAAGAGCAAGTAGGGTTGGGAAAGACTGGATTCTATGATCAGGACATATACGATGGTAGCAACAACAAATACGATGGTTATGTCACCTCTATTGCAGCTAATGACGAGGTTGAGGTAAATATCTATGTTTATTCGCAAAAACGGATTGCCAAACAAAATTGAAATAGTTTAGGTTGAATGGGGATAATGAAGAATTGAAATAATCAGGTATACGTAAGTCTGATCAAAATATTCTTTTCAGGATGAAGATTATGAACCAAGTACATTTAGTCAAAGCAAGAGGCCAGGCTACAATGCTCCGGCAGCGCTGCTTAATGATGTTGCTCAGGTAAATAATGGTTTACTGAAAATTCGAATGCCAGACCGTCAAAACTTGCAGTATAAGTAAACGAGTTTTGCTTTTGTCTCAGGAGGTCCAACAGGATTGTAAAAATTGTTCATTTTGTAACTATAGAGAAACTGTCCGTTTAAGATTTGAAATTGATCTATTTCATAAGTTTTCCGATACATTCCATTTGCCAAATTTATGGAGAGGCGGCGCAAAAGGGTTGGGGTCAATGAGGGGGTTATGTAACATCAGTCATATTGAAATAGTTGGAATTACTTAAATTGCAGGACCAAAGATGATACTTCCATTTATTTCAAAATGTGACTAATTTTTCATTTCCTGTATGACTACTCGTATTTAATTTCAATAACAAGTGTTATCTAATTATCAATATTTTTCACAATATTCCACAACCTGTTAAGAATGTTTCCTCTCCAATCTGATTTTTTTTTTAATTCATAGGGGTTTCCGCAATCGCTTAGAAGCACCTAATTCTACAAGGTTGAAATTCGTAATGTAAATGTAACAATTACACTTTGTAAAAACCATTAATTATAACTAGGGTTGTCGGAAATTCGGCCAACTATAACAATGCAGAAAACACTCATATTCTTCAAACTCAACTCTTGAAGTTATTTTAATATTGTAAAATAGTGACTTCGTGTTCATTGTTCTATTACATTGGCATTATAGTCGAACCTAGATATATGGCCTTGTCATGGGGCCCGAGAAGAGAAAAAATTCTCTATGAAAAAACTAAAACTAAGGGTTCCTCTTACAATCAAACTAAATCACATCATGCTATTTCTCCTTTAAAATCCATGATTATATTTAACAGCTGAATAATTTTTTCTTCAAAAGTATTCCTTTTTTTAGTTACGCATACCATGTCATTGAACATCTTTTTTCTTTAGTTATTGAATATTTGAGTTTTGCGAATATACTTTTTTTTCTATTAAATATTCACATGAACAGATTTCATCAGTTTGTATAGTACCAAAAAAAAAAATAAGAAATCTAAAAATATCAAGACTGTACAACTGTTTCACAATCCATAACTAAAAAATGATGTTCTGGATATGCTCCGTCTCCATGCATGCTTTCAAAATAAGATTTAGTCATTAATAAAGATATCACTATCTTGTAATATTGAAAAGACTTGAAACAGTTGAGTTCTCACAACAAGAGTATGATTTGCTTTATTGTGGCTTACTTAATTTCAGACAATGCCAAAGTTATGAAATAATAATTTATCCTGAAGGTTCATTGTTACATGATCGTTATCAACTTTAACTTCATCTTTGAGACACTGTCTCCAAGTGTGGCAGTTTTGCAGTGTAGTTGGATACTTCATCTGACTTCAAGTTTTTGGGAAAGTCATTTTAAGATACCATGTCATTCCTGATCGATACTTTTTACAATATCAATAAATTAAATGTTGTAATCCTGTTAAATATTAAGTAATGGTTATGTAATCACTTTCAGAATTTGAAAACTGAAAATATGAAGATATCAATGTTGACATTCATATGAAAAATTGCGGTATTAATCTACAAATGGAAATTTAGCATCTTATCAAAGTTGAGCTTACCTGGGAAAAATGTTTTCATATGATCAGAGAAAGTTCTATGAAATTATATCTAGAATTTGACCTGATGAAAATATATAAAACTATATGCATGTGATTTCACGTGATTTTGTATAATTTTATCTAAGTTAATATTTTCAAATTTGCGTTATAATTTCACATGAATTTATCTGATTATATAAAAACATTTATTCCCAGGTAGATAGAAAGTGATAGTTCAGTTTAATAACGATGCTCTTGAAAATTCAATTTACACCCATTAATATTATCTAATTGTAAGACCCGGATTTGCAGATTGCCATGTAAACATCATATCTAGACCAAGCATTATGTTTAGAAATTTTTTTACATTTCCTGGAAATATCTGTATTTCTCAAGGAATATTTCTTACATTTCAGTAGATACTCTGTCTTGCTTTATTTGATCATCTCCTCGTTGAGTGCTGAGAGTATATTGATACATTGAGATTATTGTAATTTGTATCACATAAACCTCCCTTCAGTTTGCCTTTTTGAAATAGATTTTTTGCTCATTTTGAATAGAGTGAAAAGGACTATGATCCGTTTGCTGATAGACGACGACCGACAATTGCGGATAGAGAAGATGAGTACAGGCAAAAGCGACGACGCATGATCATCTCACCAGAACGTGTCGATCCATTCGCTGAAGGTTGGTAGTATTTTTTGTAAGGCTATAAATTACATTTTAAGTACACTGCAGGTGATTTATATTTATACATTCTATACCCATAAGTACATCATACAACAATTTTATTTTTGTGACTTCATTTTCCAATATATTTTTTAATGCATCCCCTCATTTATTTACTTAATCAGATGTCTCAAGACTAATGCATACGGTTTACACAACCGTGAAGTCAACAATTGATCGGGTTTTGCAGAATTGTTCATTGATGGAAATGTAACATTTTTTTACATCTTACGCAAATTTGTCAGGCATCATAACTATCAGATAATTGAGTGGGTGGATTTAATACTTTAGCGTGCGTCGCTTCATTTACGTGCTTTCATTGAATACTGCTTGGTCGAGTTTAATTAATTTATCACTTTCACATTGCTATTGTTCGTACCTTTCATCATCATATGATAATTTGGGCAATTTCAAATCTTGTTGAAACTTGAAAATCCTTTTTCTGGTTGATGATGTACCATTGAATAAAAATGGGCCTATCTGTTTTCAAGCATGAAGATATTATCCAAAACTACAATCTGCGGCGTGTGACAGTAGGTTAATCAACTTTGACATTTCTTGCCAATAAATGTTTGGGAAAAAACAAAATAATGTCGAAGACCACAAGATCCCATGTTTGGAATCGTGCAGTAGCAATTAGATTTTGGATATTTCTTGCATGGATATAATTTGTATTACAAAGGATAACTGAATTATTTCATTTCAACAAAGTCAACCTTATCTCTGGAATAGTGAAAAGTCTTTCATTAGACTGTTCAATACCATCTTGAGGTTCCATGCATGTGTTGCTACATGACTAGTTGTGCTTTGGCTATTTAATGAAATCAAACAGGAAAATTGGCATTTGTATTTGAAGAGTCAGTTAAATCTTGAAGTCAAATTTGATATTACCAATTGACTTTCACAGAAGAAAGCAATGCATTCCTCTTTACGACCAACCGAAGGGATCTTGCGAATTCAATGAGTACGAAACATCTGTAAAGATACAATAAAATTGTAAGGGGTTTGAATGGAATGAGCGAGTGAGTTTCTTGAAAATACATACTAATGTAAACATTTTTTTCCAATCTTAGTGACGGTCTGCACATTTGGAATCATCTACTTACCCAGGATACTATGTCGAAGGTTAAACGACATTAAGTCGTCGCCATTTTTAAAGATTGTCTGTTTCAATAAAAGATATGATGAAACTTTTTTTTAAGACATGCAACAAAATTTTAGTGAATAGTTATATAAAATACTGAAGTTGGTACACTTTAGATAACTTGGAAAAGTACCAAATTTTTTCTGTTCACCTACATGGACTAGATAGTTTTAGATAATGTTCTAAATCCTGAAAGTCAGTACATTTGTGACAATCTGAATATAAATTTATCAAATCGTAACTTCTACTACATAGACTGCGAACTTACGCAACTACATTGTAATCTGTATCACGCTTCATTTTCATGTCTGTTTATTCTCTATGTTACTTGTTTTCTTTCCAACTTCCTTTTCATAATAGAGAATCTGTTCTTCTATATTAGTTAAAATAGTTTATCTCTATCGTTTTTTTTTTTTTCAGTTTTTTGTATCATCACAAAACTGCATGATTTAGTTTGAAAAGTTTCATCATATGTTACAGGCTGTACGGAGTCTTACATAGATTCTGACACATTCGATATCCCTAGAAATTTTACGACTCACGATGTTGGATGAATACCGTTAGCATTGCCGGCCACCCGCCGCAGACTCTGCTTGGCTTCTGCTCGGGCCTAAGCGCGCGGCCGGTAGTGCAAACGGTGTTCAATCAACACTGTGAGTCGTAAAATTCCTAGGGATATCGAACATGTCAGAATTTATCTAAGTCTCTGTACATAAGAATATTCAGTCAAATAGAATGAGTGGTCTGAATGCAAATATTATTAATAACGAGAATGAGTTGATTTTTAGATGGCTAAAGTATTTTACGATGTGGAAGACTTGAGCGGGGCTCTGCTCCCTATGGCACCAAACATTCACGTACGTATGCCAAATGTCGGCTACTGTTGCAGCTCTCTTACACAAGACAATGAAATTTCATGCAAATATATTCTCAATGAATTTATAAATCGTTGAGTTACATTTGTTATTTTCGTAATGTTCTTCACTAATCTGTTGATACGAGGCACATATTTTACAACGAAGTAATGCTATGAATAATCATTATTCCAATGTAGTAATTACAGCAGGAGAGCGAATTCAGTAGCTTACTTGGAATATTAATTAATATTCTGAGGGCATTGACCAGATCTTATAAAGAAATCGTATAGGAAACAATGAAAGAAAAATCAGCAAACGTTTTTGGAAATTGAAAATTTTCTAGACAATCGACTAACAGTTACGCTTTGCGTGACGTTTGATTCATGGTTACAGGCGGTAAGACTCCAGATGTCGGCTCAAGGACTTACACAGAGATCATGCGCGAGCAGTTTCTTAAAGGGGAAGAATCTGAGGTAAATAAATTCAATATCAGGCCACAGATTATCCCATTCGCTTTTTTGTACAGTATCACGTGCAGTCTTGATTTTTGTTGTTTACAATTTTCCTGAGATATACTGCATATTAAATAATTGTCAAGTATACGAAATAGGGGTATAATTTTCTGACAATATGATTGCTGCTATTTATTGTGTAGAATTATTCTTACATTACGAGAAGAACGCAAGTTTTGAAGAAAAAGTCAATTTTTGAAACTAGTCGAAAATATCTCAAAATTGTTGAAAAACTCAAATAAAGGCATTTTGAGTAATATTTTCATTTTAAAGTGAACGGGTTATTTTATGAATAATTTCTGTACCGCACTAAGTGTTTTATTTAAAAGCTAATTCTGATTAAATTACCGTATACCATATCTTCGATGCCCTAATTCTTCATTAATACTTTAATATTATATTTACAGTTGAGAAAAAAATTAGTGGAGAAAGCTAAAGATGGCACTTTGAAGGCCAATGGAGAGCCGAAGCCTGCACCGAAAAAACGAGGTCGTTGGGATCAGACAGAGGACACGCCTGTTGCAAAAAAACCGGCCGGTACAGCAGCTACTCCTACATCCTGGGATAATGCTGATGTAAGATGAAGAACGGTGGTCGAGTTTTGAGATATCAATGGAATCACCAAGTTTTTGTACCAGGTTTAATGAATTCGAATTTACATGCTTTAAAATTCACTTCCAGGTTACACCAGCTGCTATAAGATGGGATGAAACTCCTGGCCATGGCAAAGGTGGTGAAACTCCAGGAGCCACTCCTGGGGTTAGTACAAGAATGTGGGAAGCTACTCCAGGTCATGCTACACCAGGTGCAGTGACTCCAGGGCGTGAAACACCATCGCATGACAAAGCCGCATCCAGCCGCAGAAATCGTTGGGATGAAACCCCGAAAACTGAAAGAGGTAAGCAAGTTGTAGATGGTGGCCAGTGGTAAGTGAAATTTTGGAAGTTCTGGAAATATCCTTGCATTTAAGAGTCCTCATTTATCTATTCTTCTATTAGCTTTCATGAATTTTGAAGAGTTCGAAAGTGGTTAATGTTTTTCCCGTAACCTCAATTTGTTCCGGAATCATTAGAGTCAAATTTCTCCACTACATCATGTAATTATTTTTTCTGTCAAAACACGAATTAGCTTCGAAAGACTGTTGTCAATCTTTAATAATATTTTATTGTTGTTTGTTCAATAACGCAAAAGAAATTCATACTAACCTCAGCTTCAAAACTTGTAGAAACTCCTGGTCATAATAGCGGTTGGGCGGAAACTCCAAGAACCGATAGAGTTGCCGGTGATTTAATACAAGAAACACCTACACCGTCAGCCAGCAAACGACGCAGTCGTTGGGATGAAACACCCTCTAATCAAACACCTGGATCTATGACTCCACAAACACCTGCCACACCACTGACAACACCTCATCAAAGTTCTATCTTAACACCCAGCGGCGTAACACCTACGGGACCCAAAGCAATGGGACTAGCAACACCGACACCCGGGCACTTGATGTCTATGACGCCCGAGCAATTGCAGGCTTATCGTTGGGAGCGTGAAATTGACGAACGTAATCGACCTCTGTCGGACGATGAACTTGATGCCATGTTTCCCCCGGGTTACAAAGTGCTGCAGCCACCTGCAGGTATGCATTCCGTTGACAAAGTAAAAAGTGATCAGTCTTCACTCATCTGTTGATTGATCGATTAATAAAACTTTTGTTTCAGGATATATTCCAATTCGTACTCCAGCAAGAAAGTTGACCGCAACTCCGACGCCGATAGCAGGCACGCCGCAAGGATTTTTCATACAGCAAGAAGATAAGAGTGCCAAGTTCGTTGACAATCAACCCAAAGGCAACCTTCCATTCATGAAACCAGAGGACGCTCAATACTTCGACAAGCTTTTAGTTGATGTTGATGAGGAATCTCTCAGTCCTGAGGAACAGAAAGAAAGGAAGATAATGAAACTCCTTCTCAAAATAAAGAATGGTACTCCGCCAATGCGAAAGGCAGCGCTCAGACAAATTACAGACAAAGCCCGGGAGTTTGGAGCAGGTCCTCTTTTCAATCAAATTCTACCGCTTCTCATGTCACCCACATTAGAGGATCAAGAGCGACATCTACTTGTTAAAGTTATCGATCGCATTCTGTACAAATTAGACGATTTGGTCAGACCGTACGTGCACAAAGTAAGTTTGTCCATCATTATCGTTAAATATAATTTTATACCTGTTATTAATTCGGAATAAGTGACTATTCTTTTATGGTAGGAATGTATCGACAGGACTTGTTTTTATCTAGAGTCTAAAACTGTTATTTTTTAGATCCTTGTTGTAATTGAACCCTTGCTGATTGATGAAGATTACTATGCCCGAGTAGAGGGTCGAGAAATTATTTCTAATCTGGCAAAGGCCGCTGGATTGGCTACAATGATTTCCACAATGCGACCTGACATCGACAACATTGATGAATATGTGAGAAACACGACAGCTAGAGCATTTGCTGTCGTTGCCTCTGCCCTTGGAATTCCATCTTTACTACCTTTCTTGAAAGCTGTGTGTCGCAGTAAAAAATCATGGCAAGCTCGCCACACCGGTATTAAAATTGTGCAGCAAATTGCAATTCTTATGGGATGTGCTATCTTACCGCATCTGAAGAGCTTGGTAGAAATTATTGAGCATGGTACGAGAATTTTACGTGTCTAATTCCTTGTAAACTTATATTGTCTAGTTTTATTTTGTCATTGATATTTTTCTCTGTCACATTTACTTCTTAATTAATATTTTGCATTCTAAACTGTGTTTCGAAACGGCATTAAAAGAAAACAATGTTCACAGGTCTCGTAGATGAACAACAAAAAGTTCGAACCATCACAGCGTTGGCCATAGCTGCATTGGCTGAAGCAGCTACTCCCTACGGTATTGAGAGTTTCGATTCCGTCTTGAAGCCCTTGTGGAAGGGTATTCGTACTCACAGAGGAAAAGGCTTGGCAGCGTTTTTGAAAGCAATTGGTTATCTGATTCCGCTTATGGACGCAGAATATGCAAACTATTATACTCGTGAAGTAATGCTGATTTTGATCAGAGAGTTTCAATCTCCTGACGAGGAGATGAAAAAAATTGTCCTGAAAGTAGGTTCAAACCTTGATTCAGGAGATTAGCTTAGCTACAAATTTTACAACTCATTTCGTTATCTCACTTTAAATTTTAGGTTGTTAAACAATGTTGCGGTACAGATGGTGTCGAAGCTCAGTATATAAAGGATGAGATACTTCCACACTTCTTCAAACACTTTTGGAATCATCGTATGGCTTTAGATCGCAGAAATTACAGACAGGTAAAGTGAAAGGAAACAAGATTTACGGCATTACCTATATTGTATTGATTGACTAATAGTGCGTTACTAATCTTTAAATTTATTCTGTCAGTTGGTAGATACCACAGTCGAAATAGCAAATAAGGTTGGTGCATCTGAGATAATAAACAGAGTCGTCGACGATCTGAAAGATGAAAATGAGCAGTACAGAAAAATGGTCATGGAAACAATTGAAAAAATAATGGGCAATTTGGGAGCTGCCGACGTCGATTCTCGATTAGAAGAGCAACTAATTGATGGCATTCTTTATGCATTCCAAGAACAGACCACTGAGGTATTTATTTGTTTTTTTTCGAATCAATCCTATTATTTATTGCATATTATGAACTTGTAGAAATTCAATAACATAATACGTAATTGTATGATTCTCGTATAGGACGTCGTAATGCTCAATGGATTCGGAACTATAGTCAATACGCTCGGTAAAAGGGTAAAAGCTTACTTGCCACAGATTTGTGGTACGATTCTTTGGCGTCTCAATAATAAGTCCGCTAAAGTACGTCAGCAAGCCGCGGATCTCATTTCACGAATTGCTGTTGTAATGAAGACATGTCAAGAGGTAAATAAAAACTTCATTCAACGATATATCTGGTGAAGAGTCCGAAACTCGAATGAGTAGACAGATGTAAAATCTCAATGAATGTACACAACCCGCCATATAAATTACATTAAATTGTTCACTCATTGGCACCATTACCTCATATTATTTGTATTGTAATAATCGGTTTTCTGCTTCCAGTATAAAATTGATTTTCTAAGCAATGATTTCCCACGCGATTTTCGCACTAAAATGTCACATGATGTGTGACTGTTTGGATTTATACGTAAACTTTTTTATACATAATATTTTTCTGTACTATTGGTATTGGAAATAATCCTACTCGTGCAGAATCAGTTTTAACAGGAAACAAATACTTATCTGAAAAAAAATTTCAAATGATCTATCTGCTCACTGTTCTTAACGTTTATAGGAAAAACTGATGGGTCACTTGGGTGTCGTGTTGTACGAATATCTGGGGGAAGAGTATCCTGAAGTATTGGGAAGTATTTTAGGTGCCTTGAAAGCTATTGTGAACGTTATAGGCATGACAAAAATGACGCCGCCTATCAAAGACCTGTTGCCACGTCTCACGCCAATTCTGAAAAATAGGCACGAAAAGGTTCGTTCGTCTGTGATTATTTATCAGTTTTTGAAAGTAAAACTATCATCATCTGAAATTGTTTGTAAAATTTTATCATCACTTCATTCATTTATAGGTACAAGAAAATTGTATCGATTTGGTAGGAAGAATCGCAGACAGGGGACCTGAGTATGTTTCCGCACGAGAGTGGATGCGAATCTGTTTCGAATTACTGGAATTACTCAAAGCGCATAAGAAAGCAATTAGAAGAGCTACGGTCAACACCTTTGGATACATCGCGAAGGCTATTGGGTAAGTTGACCAAGTGAAACGAATAATGAATAAAATTGCCACTTGAAAGATACTTTGTTTTATATTTATTACTTTTTTGTTAACGTTTATTTTAGGCCTCACGACGTTTTGGCAACGTTACTCAATAATCTCAAAGTTCAAGAACGACAAAATCGCGTTTGCACAACAGTCGCCATTGCTATAGTTGCGGAAACTTGTAGTCCTTTCACAGTTTTGCCAGCATTGATGAACGAGTACAGAGTTCCCGAGCTTAATGTTCAAAACGGTGTATTAAAATCGCTTTCCTTTTTATTTGAATATATTGGAGAAATGGGCAAAGATTACATATATGCCGTTAGTCCATTACTGGAGGATGCCCTTATGGACAGGTAAGTGCATGCATTATTCACGACTTTATTAACGATTCGTCATTCCATTTAGCTCAAATTAGTTTGATACAATTTCTTCTTGTTTCCTGATCATTAGGGACCTGGTACACAGACAGACTGCTTGTGCTGCAATCAAGCACATGGCTTTAGGAGTTTACGGCTTTGGCTGTGAAGATGCTCTGATCCATCTCCTGAATCACGTTTGGCCTAATGTTTTTGAAACCTCTCCCCATTTGGTTCAGGCTTTCATGGATGCTGTAGATGGTCTTCGCGTCGCATTGGGCCCGATAAAAATTCTTCAGTATACATTACAAGTAATTGCAAATATTAAGCAATCGTTAATTCTAACTCAGTTGTCAGTTTGTATATGCAATAAGTGTGATTATCAATCATTGAAAATTAAATATGCTATTTTTTTACAGGGGCTATTTCACCCAGCTAGAAAAGTTCGAGACGTCTATTGGAAAATATATAATTCTCTTTATATTGGCGGACAGGATGCGCTTGTGGCCGGGTATCCACGGATTTTAAATGACCCGAAGAACCAATATATTAGGTACGAATTAGACTATGTTTTATAACTGACATTATTTGAGATGTAATTTATAAATCATTTCATCAAATCGCAACGTGGTGACTTTTGCAAGAATTCTTTGCAGAATTTGGTGATTGATCACAATTTATAAATTGTACTTGGCAAATTATCTATAACAATGAAATTACACTCTAATTTGTATATGTATCAGGGGAACCCAAAAGTCATTAATAAAAATTATGACTATATTTGAAATTGAAATAAAATAGGGTTTGTAAAATTGGAATTCAGGTACATTAAACAACTCTGTAAAATGAATGACAATACCCAACACTAATCTAGTAATATACTTAACTCTATTACTGGATGCAGAAAATTATGGCATAGATATTTTAGTGAGAAAACAATTATCATTTAGTTGTGCTGCAATTGGTATGTAAGGAATCTTATTTGTGTCACAAACTTTCACGGGAACCCAGTCACGACATTTCTTACACAGGCTTAAAGTCATTGTTTGATATATAAAACACAATTCTGCCCTAATATTAAAAATTGCACTTCAACAGTTTGGTTTGGTTAAACTGGATTAATCCCAAAAGTATTATTACTATACACACATATCTATGTTCACTTGTGATCGATAATTTATAACTCTGTGAACAAAACAAGATACCTCAATTTCTGGACATCAATTCATAACTCTTGCAGAAAATACTGTAAATTTAGTAATGGCGTACCCTATATGGAAATGCACTAAAACAATCGTGATTACGAACATCTAATAAATATCGAAAGTAATGGTGATGTGCATGGTATCATTTTAAATTTCGGAGGTGGCTTTTTATGGCTTGAAGTCTGCATAAAGTATTTCATGACTAGGATTCCGCGATACAGTAAATGTCATCACCAGGCCTTCCATGGACTTGTGATGTAAATAAATTGAGAAGACGAAGCAAAATTATGTCTTTATCGTCAGAGCATAATTAGTCACATTAATTGGTCACTTGACTGCAATGGTTTCATGAAATTACAATTAACTATTTGCAATTTATATGATCACTGACCCGCTACTATCCACTAAACGCGAATTTACTTTGTACCAATTTAGTATCTATAAGCGTATAGTGTACACTCACAACTATTTAGTGCTCTTGAGTAAACCACCTTTTTCATAGTTAATGATCGAGTGTCACAGCAAATAATAAATATTGTATCATGTTCATCTGTTCTAATTTGTCGAATTAACACCTGTTAGTCGCTACTCCTAGTGAGACTTTGACATCACCCCTCTGTAGCCTTTACTACTACTCAGTCGTATATTCACATCATTTGAGCAGATAGCCTGTACGTGATAATCATTGAGCTTGTATTGAATTAGCCTGAAGAAGTAAGCGACGCAAGTGGGAGCTCAAACTTTATTTTCAGTCCAGTTACTCGCAATGTATTTGATGCTTCAGTTTCGGAAAGATTAGGAATTAATAATATTAAATTTAAACCACTTTTGTTATCAATTTGATGGCGAAATATCTAAGAATTGAAAATTATATTCATTTTGGTGTAAATTTACGTCGTTATCAAACAAAGTACAATAAGTACTAACCTATAATATAGTTGTATAGACCAGTAAAGTTATCGACCCTTTCCTTATCTGGGGCTTACTGTATTATTAGTTGAATATTCAGTTTTACGAATCAAATTACAGCTGATATACCTATATGCATTTACATGCAATATGTATCTATATTGGTGTATGACCAACTGGCTATCGTAATAATTTTATGTATCAATGAAGAAAATTGAATACCCATATTTATGTTTTACAAGTTTGATATTGATCTACTAAAATAAAAAAATGATATTGCTAGAATGATGTAGATACGAGTGTGGCAATTATCTCTTATTATTATTATTATATGTATATGTATTTAACACTACTGTTTTTAGTCACCCGATCGTGGAAATAATTTTGTAACATAGTATTGTATTTAGCGTTCGTCTCATCAAATAGTTTCATCATGATATTTGCAGATTGACCGAGTAATCCTTAATCTAGTAGTCTTTGTGAGTAAGTTCGATAATAAATCTAAATGTACCAGAATGTATGTAAATTATGGTTTTCTTCACGATCCGCTATCATGAAATTGATTCCTATAATTACGGTAGAGACGCCGTTTGGGGTGCCATCTAACTACTCAACTTTCAATTACTTCAAGTACTGAAAATCTTCTACAGTAAATGTCGATGGAACTTTTGACCACTCGATTGTTTGCAAAACAAATGTTAGAACGATCAAAGCTCGTAACACTTTTGTGGCATTTCTGGTCAGATCTTTATTTACATGCAATTGGTCAAATAGATCAATTCAATTAGATGGTCACATATGGTATTGAAGTAGCCAAAAATGGTACTTAAATCATATGTAGGCATCATGGAGGTTGATAGAGGTAAGTAGCAAAATATGTTTAATATAAAATAGATATATTTTAAACTGTGATACACTTATTTTTTTCTTTTGCCTTTTTATAATCAATTTCAACAAACAGAATAGGTACAATTGAAAAAAAGATTTCATCTACGGAAAACTATCATTGTTATACATTATTGACTCAAAGTTACTGAAATATTTTGGAGAAGGAAGAACAAAGTGTTACAGGAATAGGACAGCCATAAAGCTTGAAACAAGCCCAGCATAAAAAAGTGTGCTAAATCATGAATGGACCAATTTAAATACTATGAAGTAATTATTTGTATTCTAAATGTATCAAAAAGAACGCGAAACTCCTCAAGTGAATAAATAATTTCAACAGCTAGAGGTGCTTTCAGACTAATACATCAGAATCCATATTTTTGTTTGTAAGAAATTTCGTTAGTTCTCCAAAATATCCTCATTGAAAGTATTGAAATACGTTCTTTGCTAAAGTTTTTGAGCAGATTGTATTATCGAAACGTTTACTTTTATAATATAAAATTAATTTAAAATTGCATTTCAATGAAACAATGAACTAAGTTACTCTACTTATTTTTACATTTCCCTCTCTGATGAATGCACAAACGTAGATATATCTCCTTCAGATAGAAGTTCTACACATTCGACATTAATCATGTAGCCCAAGAGTATAATTAGAGAAAGAATGCTGGACAATAAAGAAACTTGCTGTAATGAACAGCAAGCACCACAATGGCAAGTTACTTACACGTTATAGTGCAGCTTGCATGCTTTGATTTACCAATTTCTGTATGTTAATATGCTGGTATTTGACAGAGTAATAAGTATCGAAGAGTGGCTAAAAAAATGTTATATTCACATTATACCCAACACGCTTTCTTTGTGTATACTCTTTTTCCGGTTCAATCTGCGGAAAAAACATTCGCGTAAATCGCAAAGTATCGTTTACTTCCGTTTTCATTTATGTATATAGTAGTAGTCGCATCACAACTGTTAAAATATGTGTGATATTTTGTGTAAATTCAACTAGTAATAATAAAAAAAACAAAAATAAAGCAATTACTTTCTGTTCATTCGGATTTTTTCCATTATTGATCGAGATGAGGGTCAAATTAAAAATCGTTTTTTGAAGAAAAAAAAAACACTGTTAAAAATAAAATAAGGAAACTGTAACTCTCTGCACCTAATAATTTCAAATGCAAAAAACAACTGTATGGATTTTCCGATGTCTCATGTTAGACAATAATAAATGGATCTAAAAGGTTTTGATATAAGTATGTAAATTTCAATTCTTTCACAGTTGCATTATGAATGAAAAGGTATGTACAAGTGAAAATAAACGCACTGTGATACAACGTCAAGTAGATGAATGCAAAGCTGGTTGACCCACGCAATATAATCATTTCACTCTGTCCATTTTTAAAAAACCCACATTCATCTCACAATCAGCCACGTACACATACATACAATATTATTTAAAAATGTAATACATACTCTAGGAGGAAATTATATTTAATTATTTATATTGATACAGTTCTATAGGTTGATATATATTTAAAAGTCCTTGCCATAAGGATTAAAATTTTGTGCTTTTCGTTCTTGAGAATCTTCTATTTTCAGGAAACTGCCACTGACTAAATAAATTCATATAATTGAATTGCCGACATATACTCACAT
The DNA here is from genome assembly GCF_021901455.1 of Neodiprion lecontei. Taxonomy (NCBI): domain Eukaryota; kingdom Metazoa; phylum Arthropoda; class Insecta; order Hymenoptera; family Diprionidae; genus Neodiprion; species Neodiprion lecontei. The sequence goes on from NC_060262.1 coordinate 17,215,017, forward strand.
TGTATATGTGTGCATGGATAATACTACCATGCCAATTTTCAATCTCCGAGATTACAAGGAACAAACTCACAAATTTCATGGTCAGGAGCTCAGATCTCTAAAAAGTAATGACATTCAGAATACAAATTGTACCTAAGAACATCAATGACTAAATGCAAGTTACTGGTTTACACACATATCTCGGTATCGACATTGAAAGATAAGCCATTTGTGTTTTAAACTGATTGCAAATAATCAATACCATTAATCAATACCATGCATTAGAGGCTTGCGATGCATGTGTGTGATTTGAAGTTTGGATTTTATGGTCCGAATTATAACATTTGCTAAGTAAAAGTGTAGTTAAACTTTGAATATCCTCCCTTTTGGATTATTTATACACAAATATATAGAAGGTCTTATGCAATGTAAAAACAATCTCGAATTCTTATCAATAAGTTATAGAATGATAAAAAGTTCACTTATACAATATGGGGTATTTATAATAAGTGATCTTATGTCTAGAAAATTCATTTTCTAATACAATGAAACATGAAAGTGAATAGTCTTAATTGAAAGTAATAATTGCTTCGAGTTTTAAAGTAGTAGAAATAAAAAATTTCTAGATATAAGATCGAATAACAATCCGTACAATCGCAAAATATCACAATAAGTATTTTCAGATCGTAGAAATTATGCAAAATTGTTTGGCATTCTAATATGGCTTTGTCCACCGTGAAAACGATAAAAGAAAAAAAATATTCAAGGAGAAATAACTTAGAAACCATTCAAATCATCAGGTTTCATTGAACACACTCATCGAAAGAACGTAACGTTAATAATAATTGAGAACATATTTATTAATAATTTCTCCCTATCATAATGATATGCTAAATGAAAATGTAAATCTGATAAACTTATGGCAGAGAAATATGTTAACCAATTATTATCTTTGTTTGTATAGATGCTGATTATACCTCTGATAAATTAGGAACTAATTGCAGAAAAAATATCGAGTTAGGTTTTTGTATTACAATATAATTGATATATAACCAGTTAGTAACTAACGAGAACATATAAAAACTTTTTTTGTATTCCGTCTTTGAGAAAAATGCAATATTTATGTTTTGTTTTAAGCCTTGAACTTTTTAATGTCACACTTTATTTCTAAGCAATTCGTTTTCAAAGTAACTTCGTCAGCTTCTCAAAAAAGCTTCATCCGCAGCACCCTGAAGAAATTCCCAATAAACAGAATTGCTTACAAATCATTTTAAAACAGTCTATTCTATCTTGGTCTCTGAATTTTGATGTTTTAATGAGTCGTGGCATGCACGTTGACCCTCTTCGTTAGACATAATCCCATTTGTTTTTAGATCTATCCTTCTGTCTTTGGGTTCGCTTATAGCTGCGTGTCAAGCTGTGCGTCGCTGCACTGCTGAGTGCAGTCTTGGTACATGCCACGGTACCTATTTCCTAATTTCTGTCCCTGAAAAATAAGTAAAAATTTGTAAAGAAGTTCGTTGTGAATGATAGCATGATAACTTATTGAATCTTGAAGCACGTCAAGTTAAGTAAGTTAAGTAAATTCACCACCACCAATATTTTTGTAGAAACTACATATATTCAGCCTCTAAAAATTTTGTAAATGACATCTTGGCATGAGGTACGATTCTGTCCAATTGCCTACCGAAGCAGGATATTTTTGAATCAAATTCTGAGGTACGTCATTGTTAAACTAAATTCTAAAATATTTATGAATCAAATTCTGAATTACGATGTTGTTAAAACATATTCTGAGGTACGGTGTTGTTCTGCTAAGCTGTCCACCTTAGAATAGACTTACCCTGGTCCAGGATAGTAGTAAGGGGGAGGTCGCTCATACTCGGTGCTGAGGGGTGGTGCTGCAGCAGCTGGTTGATACCTTGGTGGTCCCCCGTTTGGAAAATCCCAATTTCTAAAACAAAAAATATTTGTTTTATTCCTAATAATGCCAATGTCTATTGTATACTTGAAGACTTGCTAAAGTATATCAAAGTCTCATACAGTATATCAAGATATTCCGTAAACGAAACTGCAACTTCTCGGTCTCTTTACATTTTTGTGTAAGTGTCAATCACATGAAAAAATTATTGAAACAAATGTCAGCAAACATGACCATGATTTATTAAAGAACATTGCTGTTCGGCTAATTATGGATGCCGTTTGAAAAGTATTGAAGTATACTGCATGTCAGGTGGAAATTTGTACTACATTACTAAGAATATTCTGGAATTTTCACCCAGTTTTTGCAGAAAAAAGTGACTGAACTACATGAATTAATAAACAAAAACTACCTTAACACATTAGAGATGTAACGTAGAATCATTTAGTTCTTTACCATAACACACGTAACATAGAAGCATGTGCATGACATGAACAGATCCGTCATTAGGTGGCCACGGAATATTAGATGTGACTTTCAAGTTTCCCAAGACAGAAGGTTCATTTGTTTCCTGCTTATTATTTCACGATAAAGATTGTAACACCAAGTATGAAATGTGTTAAAGAAGATCGATGTATCAATTTAAAATTACTGTATTATGTATCTTTTTACACATATTACGCTTCACAAAAGTAAACATTTTACCCCAAATCAACCGTTAACATTCCCAAAGTATACAATCTCTTGACGATTATCAAACAGTGAATAATGGGTTTTAAAACTCTCAATTTCTTTACCACCCAGATTATATTGGTTTTCTTTTCAGCTATTTTGAATTATACGGAAATATATTGTTTGCTTTGATAACTTTACAGAAAAAACATCTAGTAAACTAGTTCATTTGGTATAAACAATCCTTAAAAAATGACAATAGTAATATTTGTCCGCTAAAATCATCTTTCCAAAAGAAATAATCCAGGTCACTATGACAAGGGGAGTGTCAAACTTGGGAATCACAGATTTCCATCACTTTTATATATATTGTAGGGCAGGGTCCCCTCAATAAATATATAAAGCGGCAAGACGCCATTCGTTTTTATTATTGAGAAATTTCAACTCAAAGTTCTATATGTAACTTAAGTAGAAGGAACCTTTTTACCGGTTGCAGCAATAGTTCCGTGGCGTAGCGGTAACGCTCTTGCTTACTGAGGGACCGAACGGCTGTTCAAGTTCCGTTAGAGGTCCTTTTTTTTTTTTTTTTTATAAATTATTTAATACAAAAATAAATAATTAATAATTAATATTTCTATAAATTATTTTTTTATTTTTAAGTTAGGAAAAAATACAAAAAATGATAAAAATAGGATTTGTAATAATTATAATAACAAAGTAATCAATATTATCAAAAATAAAGTCGCTCAGTAAGCAAGAGCGTTACCGCTACGCCACGGAACTATTGCTGCAACCGGTAAAGAGGTTCCTTCTACTTAAGTTACATATAGAACTTTGAGTTGAAATTTCTCAATAATAAAAACGAATGGCGTCTTGCCGCTTTATATATTTATTGAGGGGACCCTGCCCTACAATATATATAAAAGTGATGGAAATCTGTGATTCCCAAGTTTGACACTCCCCTTGTTAGAGCATATACCATGGAGGTAGCCTGGTATACCCTTTCGTGTAAATGGAAAACGGCACAGAGAGGGGAATACTAAACGAGAGTACCTTTGTCTCGCACGCTCGCGATTGATTGCTGTAGAAAGAGAGAAATACTCATCTTACTATGTTCCTCTCTTTCGCACTCGGGAACACTTTTTCCGCCGCCAGGCTTCCTCCATGGCATATGCTCTAAGGTCTGTGTACACTTGGGGTCAATGAATCTGAGACGGCTAATTTTTTCCACTAGACAGTTATGTTGGCAACACAAAGAAACCTACAGCGCTACAGTCGGCCGAGCGCGAAACAAACTCAATCTCAATAAATATAATATAACCTTAGGATATGTGTCAATCACTGAACTCTAAAGTTCAGTCGTGTCAATCTAGCAAGTCATCATCCCCGCGGTATTTTAAGATTAGATTCGACGGTCATGGGTTATATTATGTTTGCTGAGATTGAGTTTGTTTAGCGCTCGGCCGACTATGGCGCTGTAAATTTCTCTGTGTTGCCAACATAACTGTCTAGTGTAAGAAGAGATAATGACTTGTTGGATTGACATGTCAATTCTAAGGTTAGATTCGGCAGAAATAACGATTTGTTGACGTGTCAATCCAACACGGTATTCTAAGGTTAGATTCGGTGATCATGGATTATGTTGTGTTTATTGAGATTGAGTTTGTTTCGCGCTTGGCCGACTATGGCGCTGTAGGTTTCTCTGTGTTGCCAACATAACTGTCTAGTGTATAAAACTAGCCGTCTCAGATTCATTGTCCCCAAGTGTACGTACATAAGTAAAGATTGAATCTATACGCATCTTTGATACAGATTTTATGATATTGAGCAACGCGTGAAGCTGCGCAATTGAATCCAGTATCGAGAGGCAATAGTGAAATTTAATAGGCTGAGTGACCGACTAAGCATGGGCAAAATAATTAAACTATTGGCTGGCAAAATCGTACCGCAGTGATATTTTCGTTTGCAAGGCAGGGGAGCTAACTTACTCAAAGTGGAGCATGAGATGTCTAACTCTCCTCCATCAAATGGCAATTTGAAATTATGTCGTTACAATGGCTCGTAGTAGTCATCAGTGAGCAGGTAGTTAACTACTTAAATAATATTTAACCAACATTTTCAAATTAGCACATCAAATATTCTCTGACCTGAGACCTGATTGACCTAAAAAATTTCGGATCGGTTACATAATCTTCATACGTCACGTTTGATAGTTAAAGCTCGAGGTGGTCAATCTGCATAAAAATTCGGAAAAGCTCGCGCAAGCGCAGTCGGACGCTCAATCTGCTAAGTTTCATCGCTTCTTGTCGGTCTGTGAAATTGGTTGAGTTGAGTGTCATAAAATCAAAATGGGTCTTGCGACTTACGTGTGGAGGTGTTTTGAGAGATGTGAGAGGCCTCCCCTCAAGGTTCCCACTCACCTGGAAATAACCAGGACAACAATTTCACGACCGCTACACGAAATTGATCAATTAATAATTAAATTCAAAAGAAGACAGATATTCTACGTAAAAAAAGAATATATCTGATGAGTGGGAACCCTGTTAAAAATAAATCGTAAATAAAAACCTCATACATAGTTATAACACGGGTTCGGTAAATAAATCTTTTCAAAACACCAAAAAATATAGTCGAAGAAAAGTAAGAGTAAAATACCAAGATTAACAATAGTGCTCATAATCATAAAAATATAAATAACTCATACAAATAATAATTTTTGCGAAACGTGAACTCTCGCCAACAGAATATCCTGAAGGCGGACTTGAAGATTTATTGAACCTATAACGACGTACAAGATTGTACGATATCGGTTGATACCTGAAATTTAAGATTAAGACCAACCAATGGAAATTGTGATCTTTGGCAAGGGAGAAATAACTCGAGATTTGAGTGACACAATGATTTTTTGAGTTAAATTAATTTAAAATAATCCATGTCATTCAACTTGAATTTTCTATTTCAGATAAATTTCTTGAAATCAACTTAATTCATTGAAATTAATGAATTTCAATTTTTATTTTCTCGATAATTCTCGATAAATCTCTTTACCTCGAGTGAGTTTAAAAAAATTTCAATTTATTCGCTCGCATTTCCTGTTAATTGAAATAATTTTTTTTTTAATTCTACGTTAAGGGGGTCATCTAGTTAGGCGCAGATGTATATTCGAGTGAACTAGGACAATTGTGATTGCTTTGGTAGTTTTTTTATGAACTAAACAAATGGGAAAAATGCAAATTAAAATTTTGTTCTATCGAACTGTGTAAAAATATTAAATTCAAAGATTTTGAGTTCATTCTACTTCATTTCATAGTCACAAGCCTAAAGACTGAAATTCCGTTCGTTTTTCTGATTTTAGATGAGCAGAACAGCCGGATTCATGTCAACACTCTAACAAATTTTTTTTACATATGCTCCTATCGGGCAGTATACATTAGATTATATTCAACAGTTCGTCTCCAAAAAATGTACAAGGTTTGTTCAAATGGCAATAAATATAATGTAAAAAGTCTGACAAATTTTATTTCAATGGTTTGTCTTAGAAAATTACCCAAAAAACCTTAAAAAAAAAAATAGCCTTCACACTAGACGACTCCCTTCATTTTTTTATTTCAATTTAATTTTTGGTTTTCTCTGAACATATAATGCTGGCACGAACCAAATTGATTCAAATCAACTTGATTTCATTTTTAATAATTCAGTTAACTTTCATTAATTCAGGTGAATTATAATCAACTCACAAACCTATTGACATGTCAATTCAAGTCGTTTCCCCCTCGATCTTTGGTGTAACAATTGCATTGTCGTCAAACTGAAAAATGGATTTATATGAATAATATCACAACGTAACGTACGTTGATAAATTTCCACCCTAATAGAAATGGTACCTAATGTATATAAAATTGGTAATATTTCAATAATAGCTTGAAAAATTAGGTCAGTTTCCAATAACGAACGTTAACGTAATGAAATATTAAGAATAGAAAATCCGTTTTTGCAATATCAGAGTGAGTTTACAGGATTCAAGTATCAAATACTAAATGTGTACACTTTTCTGGTTTACTGAATTTTACGACCCTAAACTTACAAAATACCGAATTTTCTTGAACCGGTATGGTTACATTAACGTCCGAAATTCACCTTTAAACCGAAACGGGCTCACAGATCGAAATATACTTTGATGATCTGACATCGGAATGTATCCGTGTATATGAATGTAAGTTCAAATAATTTCAGAAATATTGAAAAATACTACGAGAGGCAAATTCTCACTGATTTTACCCTGTATACAAGTATGATGCGAATGTGATATTTCGTCATAGTAGGCGTAAAATACGCTCGAATATGCGCCATTTGCATGCATAAAGTTGAATTTTCTTTACATCCAGTAAGCGTAAAGTAATAAATTTAAATTGATTAAAAAGCGTGATTTAACGTGAAACAAATGATTGCACGCAATATAACGCCATCTGGTAACTACCACAGAAACTAATTGGTAAAATGCGTGTATACACATTTCACAAATGATATCAAACTCAAATGAATACAACGCTATCCCGAAGCGCATCGCACGATAAAATGACCGCTGGTGTGTCTTGGCAGTTCGCGTCATAGCGTGATAGCAATAGCTTTTAATTAAATAGTTATTTTCGCGATTTTAAATAGCAATTGAGGAAGATCAAAGTGCAGACGGTGTAGACTTTATCCCTTTGAAATTACTCGCGGCTGTCAATAAGAATAAGAATTATATTTAATAAAATTTACTTTCGTTCAATAATAGATTTACTTTACTTATTTTTATTCTCTCATTGCTTTTTTCAATTTCTCACAGAATATTTTTGACTACAAGCCGCCAACCCCCCCCCCCCCCCCCCCTGCCAGGGGCTGCCCGTTGGACCCCCTCTCCCGCTCTGATCTCGCAGCTTTTCTTTTTTATTATTCGTTTCAATTAATGTTCCACCAAATGCTTTTTCCTCCGACCTTGATTGCGTACTTTCCATATACTATGACGAAATAGTACATTCTGTATCTAGGGCGGAAAGTGAGCGATTGACGCGAGTGCGAGGATCAGCTGAAATTCGCACGCGCGTATATCGCTTTTCGCGCATGGTGCACACGATACTTTTTGTCCACAACCTGTACCGAAAGTTTGCCTTTGAGTGAAACAGAGAAGCGGTATACCACTTCATTTTGCGCCCGGCATTCGTCGAAGCGGTCGCAAAAACATTTTACGATACGCTATTTGTGTTCGCCAGCATTTTGCGCCCGCTCATTTGTCAACGCACGGGAAATAGTGTTTTTCGATACTAGTGCGCGAAGGTGGCAATGCTCGCACAAGCGTGAAGGCGCAGCACGAGCCCGGAGACGAGTTGAAGGGCGAGTGTGGCGCATTCACGCGAGATAGGTACTGCCAACTTTCGCGCGTGTATCGAACTCTATTTTTTGCTACACCTGTAATGGAAAGTCCGACATACACGATTATGTTTACACGAAACCACGGCACGATGTCTGTTCAGTGACGATGTCGAGCACGGCAAAGAGTGACAAACTATTCCGTCGGTGGCGCTAGTGCAGCTGTTCGCGAAATGCGCAACTGTGGATAAAAGCGCGACCGTCTTTTTCGCACACCGCTAGCAATGTGCGAAGGTTTATCTTATACCGCCGGCAATGTGCGAAGGTTTTTTTCTCACACCGCTAGCGATGCGCGAAAGTTTTTCCCGCATGTGTGTATAAAAGACTACTTTCGGTGCTTGTAAATGGTGCATAAAAATGGACTTTCCATGCAGGTGTTGCAAAAAAGTCATTTTGCGCGCACTTTACATGCACGAAAAATCATACTTTCGGCGCAGGTTGTACAAAAAATATTGTTCACACCACGGGCCTAAACCTTTGCACTGCGGGTTCAACTTTACGCCCTAGATACGAAAACTATTATTACTGATAGCTCATTTGCAAATACGTATAAAAGTTCCATGATAATCTAACACTATTTTCATGTAAAACTTTTCAAGTTTTCTACCGTCTTTTAAGGATAATTATCCAGACTTGTTACGTTTATATCAGGGGAATCCGGGTTATCATTTCACCCACCTTTAAACGCTCACCACTCTCATTTCAATGAAATAATATAAGCATTTTGTAACACTGTCAAATAGAGATAATTTCACATCTTTTATTCTCAATTTTGTTTTCTGTTTCAGAGTTGTACGCACCATTTACTATTGACCAATTTTATTATTATTTTCTTATTAAATAAAAGGACGAACGTAAAATAATTAGTCACTAAATTCTTAACTGATGTTGAAAAAAATACATTCGAATTATCAAATGATCGCAATTGTATAGATTTATAGAGGATTTATTTAGAAACAAAACTAGGTCGAATTATTCTAAATTCGATGAGTGATGTCCTTTTTTCATTTATTCCAAAGTTTGAATATTGCACAATATTCAACAGTATAAAAGGGTACGTTTTACAATTTTTGTTATTATTTTGGAATGAAAATCTGTCTCAAACGACGCTCTTAAGTGGCTGTAATTCTTATGGAACGACAATGTTGTGTCAGAAAGAGCAGCAAGTAAGCCCAGCGAGTTTAATCATTGCACTAAACGAAGCGCCAAAAAATGTTCTTAATAAATATTGGCAAGAAAGGAAAGTAAACGCGATCATGAAGGATGCCATGGTCTGTAATTTTTAAGGTGGAAATTTGTATTCAACATTACATTAGAATTGCGCTAGCTACTAAATTTTTTTTTGTCAGTGATGCCGAGGTTTTTATCATAGTCGAAATAATTAGCATTTAACACGTTCGGTAAGGACTGACTGCAGTCCCGCATCCTTCTGGGGATGGATCGACAGATATTAATCGTCTGAATCAAAACTTGGGAAAAGAGGAAAAATTGTTTGAAAAATGTCCAGTAGTGATATTTGCACCAGTAGAACAAAACAAATTTGAGCAAATTCGTATAGCACAAGGTGAAGTATCAATCGTATTAGAAAAGGATTTACAATCAGAACGTTGAAAATTTTATCGGGATGATTTTGTTCATGACAGAGATTTTCAGATCTCTGGAGTGAATAAAAATAGATTTGTGTAACTGTGGTACAGCAGATTTTTTTCGATAATTACATTTGTACGAATCTCTGTGCAACGTGCGAAATAAACCTAAAAATATTAGAACTGGATGAAAAACGGCTGAATTTGATCAATTTGGATGTACTTACTAATTATAAAATCTTTTTCCAAATTGTTGATATCTTGACTTGTGTTATTAGAATTTGCCCGAATTTAATTTTATCACATAGACGTCATTTTGTTTCATGCGTATTCCTTACCATTGACGCAAATAACATTGTTGGAGATTTATTAGACAGTTTTTTATCTTTTCCCAAGATTAGATTTAGACGGTCCAGTCAATTCACCCTTCATCCGTGTCCACAGAAGATTGATTTCTTTGACACCGTGATTATAGATGAAGATGATCATGATTACCTACTTGCCTCCCTTTTCAATCCACGATGGTAAAAAAATAAACAACCAACCTTATTCAGTTTGATGATCACAGTTGCCAAAACGATGCATCAAAAATTTTAAAACTGGTTCACTGGCCACTAGCCTGTACGAATTGATAATTAACTCGAAATATTTCAATTAACTGGGATTATCGTTATGAAGACTCACAATGATCAAGTTTTCTCTGTTCAGAGGCTGCGTTTTTTTAATTACGTTTGATTCGATTGACTTCGGTTACACCATTGAAAACATAATCTCATTACTTTTTCATGCGTTGAAAATGCTTTTGATAGAACTACTCTGTATTATGTTGTGTCATATTTTTAAGACATCCACCACCAGTTGTATTGCTGTAGTATTCGTGCTAATTGTAAGATAGAAATATTTACTCTTAATATAAGACAGTGTTGTAAGGAAAAAATCGACCCTGAATAATCAAATAATTTGAGAATGAACAAGTCTGACTGCAGTTAATTTTTTTCACTTTTCAAAGAATACGCCAATCAAATCTTCTCTGTTCCCGAATAATGGAGCTAAAGTGTCGAAAATTTTGGCAACTGTGAAGAGGCTGATTACCGATTGATAGGCAAAAAACCGATGCCTGAAGAGATTGGCCAGTGCCGGATTTAGGAGGGGGGGGGGGGGGGCTCCACAATTTTTGGTAAAATTTGCTAGCAAATGGTATGTAAAATTACTCTTCTGACAAAAAAAAATTTGACAGTGAAATATGTATAAAGAAATTTTTCTGTATGGACGTTTGTGATCAACTCTCTGAGGAAATCCAACTAATCTGTGATATGTGTTATATTTCCCATTGCTTGGTCTCTCGCGATATTTATTAATTTCAAGTAAAAAAATTATATTTTTCTTCAAGTACACTTCAAGACAGTGCATTCAGTATTATATCGGTTCATTCTATTCGATTCTAGCTATCGTTGGATAAATATCTTCACTTGAGCCAACGTGGATAATGGTTATACATGCATACGTGTGTTATCATTTGTCACAGATTATTGGCTGTAGCAAATAAACTGCAAATCTCTAGCACGAGTGATAGAAAGAAAGTTGAAGCTATCTGTCAAAGTTAGTAGTCGAATGTACCGAATGCTGATTAAAAATTAGGTAGTAAAGCTTGACAGTCAGAATTTTGTCATGGAAAGAAATTTAACGTGTTTAGTTGCTATGTCTGGCTGCTAATTTCACAAAAGGTTCCTGTTCAAGTACCACAGTTTGTTTACTTGGCATGGAATAACCCGTTTTCAGAATTGATTCTAGAATAATCACAACTTTGAAAGATCTATAATAATTAATTACCTCGATGCTGTAAAAATCTATCTTTCACAGGGTGGCGACAATTTTGCTCAAAGAAAATTCCCTGACTTTTCCCGACAAAAAATTCCGGATCCCCTTTTCGTTTTCCCACGAAACTCAGGTAATGTTAGGCAGCTTTTATGATAAAGAGCTTCCAGAAGTTGCGCTCCTTGAATACATGAATTTGGATCTAAAAAATACATAGTATTGATTTGTTTCATACAAGTAATTAGAAATTGAACAATACCATTTCCGAAAGTTAGCTTAGCTGAATTCACGAAGCATAGCTAAAGTTTAAAACGATTTGTAAAGAAAGTATGTTTTTCCCTATGGTTCGTCATAGTTCCCCGATTTTGTCAATAGTCAAAATTCTCTGACTATTCCGGTTTTCCCGGTCAGTCGCCACCCTGTTTCAAGACTGGATAAAATATTTTGCATAACTATAATGCAAGAAGCGATTTATCTACAAAGCTGTTTATGGTATTTGCATATGTAAATGTACATGTTTACAAACAAATATACTCAACATAACGCTTGAGGTAATGTGCAGAAGTATTCTAGCTCGCAGGCCTACAAATAAACCAACAGCTTTATTGTATTGTTAGTTACTAGTTAACCGAGGGGTTCAGGCTCCGTAATCTTATGTAATCCGCTTGTATCCCTCATATTATATTGAAAATCATTGAAAAGATTGCAATCTTTCTAATCCCTTTGATTCTTATAATCACTTGTAATCTGTGCAATCTGTGTAATCTTACTGTAATCTTTGCAATTCCTGCAAGTTCTGTAATCAACTTGTAGTTTTTATAATCATATTCAGTGTACGCCATTTTTATATAGCGATTTTAGATTTCTATCTATCTAACTTGCTTTTGGGAACAAATCTGCCATGTTTTTCACGTTATATTCATTGGCTTTTTTAAACTGTTTACGTTCTAAATAATTATAATCTCAATTTACTCACTTCGGCGCTAGATCCGCATATCTTGAATCGTGGTTGGACGAGCTTTGATGAGCATCGGACACCCTTTCTCGATCACTATATGCAACCGCAGGTCCGTCGTAGCTTTCAACATAGGGTGCCGGATGGTGCCTACTGTGAGCACCATGTTTTTTATCGTGAACACTGTAATTGAATGGAAAAAAGATGTGTAGTTGCATTTTCAATTAAACCCCTTGTCATCATGCAAGCTAGCACTACCATATAAATTATGAAATGGATTGTACGAGTAAGTATATTTAATCTGGTGGTCGTTTCGCAATGCGGGGTAAAAAAGAAAGTGATCGAAAAAATCGGGATCATTTACATCGAATAGTGGTGAGAAATATTTTACAAGGTACGTATTTGACAAGATGACTAACCATACCTTGATGAAAATTTACTACTGCGCTATCGGGTTATTTAACAATAAGTACCACGTTAAAAAAAAGATTGTTGGAAAATTGATTGAAAATGAATAATCTGGATTAGTTTCCAATAATATTTTTTGTCTCCTGTCAGTTTTTTACCGTAATGTTCAATTTTTATACCAATTTTCGCCACTATACCAGTCATGCAAAATTGGAGTATGTGCTAATGAAATACCATTTGTGCAAAATAACAACTACATTTGAAATGAAACCTAATTGTGATGACATATCATTATCAATTGTAATGAAGATTTGATTTCGTTGGATCAATTGTAATGTCGATATACATAGAATATTCATTTTTTTCTTCGGTGTATTGTTATTCTAGAATTATCATCAACTGGATTTCAGAGGAAGGCGAATGAATTACGATAGTTTCAATATTATTGGGAATGTGCATTATCAAATTTAATAACAAACTCTAAAAAAAAAAATACTACTCAAACCAACAGCGAGAACTTATTAGTCTAGTGAAAGCTGAAACTCGACATTACTGGAGATCAGTACACTGAAAAAACTGTACCATCCATTTTACTAAAAATTCATTATAAACCATTGTCCTCTCAGAGTCATAGAACTTTTTTTTATAACACTGAAAAATGCACTTATACAAACTACTTTTTTATGCTGTCTGGTATTATACTTAAATTGCTGTTGGTTTAACTATAATATTTTCTAGTTGCACTGGGCATATCGTTTTTTTTCAAACAAATTAATTACTGGAAATCAGTAATTATAGGACGAATTCCAGTAATATTAGAGAAAGCCTGTAAAATGAAAAATAATTTGTGTGATAGATATTTACATATGAGTATATCAAAAAAATAGAACAAAATAATTGTTCTAAGCATGAATGTTAAAAGTGTACAACATAGCCAAGTGTAAGATTGATTTTATTCAGTAAAACATGGTATTTGTAAAAAAAAAAGAAAGATAACTTTATTTCGAGGAAAATAAAACTAAGTAAATATATATAAATAATACTCCTTTCATTTACAAGCATTATTCATCAACAGAATGTAACATTACAAGGGTAACATAAAATTAACGTGCAAGTATATTACGTACAAATATAAATATGCAATGAAAGTAAATGTCAGAGGCTTCTCATACAGAAGATTTACAATTCTCAAATACGTGCATACATAATAATAACAACAATAATAACAATAACAATGGTAACAGTTTAATTTGTGAAAATTTCGTGCTTAAAACTTTATTTTGTTACTTTGCATACACGAAAACTGCTATAACGTAGTTTTATGAGGTACATATCACTACACAGCCAAAAACGGTAACCAATTGTCAAAAAAATTTTTCATTCCAGTTGCAACGTTGTACACATGCAACCGAAAATTGACATATTTGAAATTTTCGTCACTTCGCGTATTGACCGCACGCTGCATAAAATTTTTGAGAAACGATTTTTTTTAAATTTCAAGAGAAATATACACTATCCGTTTACGTGTGATTAATGATAGGAAAAAATTTGCTCGACGTCCTGTTTAGCAAAATCTGTAAAAGACAGTAGACTCTTATTGGAGTGTATTCAACACAATTAATGCGGGTGCAGAAACAGGATAGAAACGGATAGCGAACTGACTTTTCATATCAATCCGTGTCGGCATGATTTTTTTCTTTACCAGGGCGTGTCCTAAACTATCAACATGCTTGATGACATGCTACTGATTGACTTGTAAAAATACTTACTGGGCAAGGGGTATGTTATCCCTGTCAGCATATGCGTCATACAAATATTCACTGGAACGGAGTTTGAGTTAGCAGTTAGATTCCGATAGCCATTCCAGACATTAAACAACTATTTAATAACCTACTTGATTAACTTGATGGGATACGTATAATTTCCTAGTTGTTTATTTTACAGAAAGCAAAACAAAAAAAAAATGGGTGTTCAGTATAATATGCTAATTTTATAGATATACATAAAGTAGAGGATTGAAAAAAATTGAAGTAATCAATTATTGGCGTAAATGGTGTCACGCAAATGGAGCTTGGGAAATATAAAAATTATATTATAATCAAAGTTCAGAAGAGGAAATTCAGATCGATAAGGCGGTCACAAATTTTTGGGGAAAAAATAGAATGATATTTTTAGATTTTCCAGGATCTAAACCTGAAGAACCTAAAGAAAAAATTTTCTCAGTTCTAGTAAGTTACTAAAATCTAAATCGTTCAGCTTTTTAACTCACTTTTCGGTTCAAATGCGATTCGAATTGAAGAAAAAATGTACAAAAAAGTTCGTTTAAGCCAATTTGTTTCGTCCACGAAAAAAAGTTAACTTGTCACCTTGATATTTTCAGTTTTTTCCACGACCAAATTAATAATCCCCTGACAATTCCACGTTTTATGTAACCCGTTTTAAAAACCCTGACTTTTCGAGGTTTCCCAGGTTTTCCAGGTGTGTGGCTACCCTGATCGAATTAGAGCGAATGAAAATAAATGGTGTACAATGGATAGCAAATAATATTATATAATGGGGGATAAATATTTATAAAAAAGAGAAAATGAAAACGGTAACTTCAAAATGATCCAAGAAATTTTGATATACGCTGCATTGAAATTTTCTTGTCAACATTCTATAAAGTTTAAAATATTTTAATCACTAGCTGCCATACCATATCACTGTTTTTATACGCGTAAGAAAACAAAAAAACATTTCTTGTTTATTTCAACTTCGGTAAATAAAATTTAATACAAGTTACCTTTTTATCATAATGTGGACGTCAGCCGCCAATAGCGAGCCGTCGATTCACAAAAAGTTGTGATATACAGTGATTTTCACGAAAAAACTACTACTGTGAATTGGCGTTTCGCTATCGACATCTAGCGTCAGCCTAAGGAATGAATGAGTAATATGCAAAGTATTGAACCTCTGTGGAAAAACCATGGTGATGTAGATATCATACTTTTTTCCTATGGACATAATCTTGAACTGATTTAAAAGCCTATTCCGAAGGACTGATATTGATAATTTAAAATTACCCATGATGCTTCATTTCACCTACGATTAAACCGAACAGACAATCTGTAATTGGGACGAGTATAAATACATGTTACATTTGTGATTTGTAACCAGAGAAAAATAAAATACGACTTACATTTTCATTTATAGTTAAATTCAATATTATATACATATACATGGCGGTACTGGTGGTTGGTTGCTTTTGCTAACTCTTCTCAGTTTCGCTTTGTTTTGTGTCCTAATTCTTTGCTGATGCCAAAACTAATGTAAGTCGAGCTTACTATTAAATTGCGAGTTGTATTTTTTTCCTAAAAATTACTATTCTTGCCTTTATTATTGGTAATTATTTTGAACTTTCTTAATATAACAAATAATTCGCGTTGTGCTTACTTTGATTTGCAATCCCAGACGTGAAATGCTTCATGTGCAAGAACAAAGATGAAAACTTGGCTATCGATAAAGCTACACGCTGCACGTCCTGTGATGCCTGCTTTCATAAATCCTGTGCCGTTCGTGTTTCGCTTAATAGGCGTGATAATGAGAATATTTGTTATGCCAGAGAATGCTGGCAATGCTGGAAATATAACTAAACTGGTGAGGCAGCGCTCTCAGCCAGTGAAGGAGTTGGATAAAGCTGATGATTCTGACATTTTTTCACATCTCGATCTTTTTTTGCACGGTCTCTGGAAGCGCATTGGTAAACATATTGTTACTAAGCTGATGTTCTTTCTGCCCTGGATGATCGGATCGACTACGTAGAGGATAGAATGAAAATCCTGAATACCATAAGTTATATAAGATGTTCAATTTCCAATATTGTTATAGTTTACTTAAAGAAAGGCGATCTTTGTGTGAGACATTTTATGCTCGGGATGAGAATATTCACATCTGTAATGTTGAAGACTGTTTCTAGTGACCCCGAGTCATTTTTTCACTTTGTAAACTCGGTTAATAATAGCCGGTCCTTGCCTTCTTCAATGTCTGACGATTCTGATATTGCCAATGAGGGGCAACAAGTTGCTGAGCTATTTGCCAAAAAGTTTGGTAGTGTTTATGTAACGAGTGATCTCTTATCTACAAACGGTGATTTCGACTATCCAAATTGTGTTAATACGCTCCAGTTTAATGATGCGAGACTGCAGAGGCTATTTCTGATTTGAAAGTTCACCCGCTATTGGTCAAAAGGTCCTCATCTTTTTTTATCCCTATTTTAGCGCGAGTATTTAAGTTGTCATTAGCACTTGGGTATTTTCTGGGCTGTTGGAAACAGTGCTATGTCACACCGCTGTTTAAAAGGTGTCATTGCTCTAATATAATCAACTATATGCCTATAATCAAATGTATAATTTCTAAGCTCTTCGATAATCTAGTTTGTAACTCATTCACGCAGTTTTTTCAAAAGTTTATTATACATGAGTAGCAACATATCTTTGCATCCACACCGACTACATCATTCATAGTTTATGTAATGGAAACACAGTCGACTCTATTTACATTGACCTCGCCACTGCTTTTGACATTGTCAGCATAGAACTGCTTGTAAGGAAGCTTGCTGCCTATGATCTGGCGGGATCTTTGCTCCACTGGGTCAAACCATTTCTCAGTGATAGAGTTCAGTATTTGAAAGTTTTTAATGGTTTTTCTTCACCTATTAAGGTTACTTCTGGTGTAGGTCGAGGTGCACACCTTGGTCCTTTGTTTTTCCCAATCCATATCAACAATATTAGCCTGGTTCTATAGTCTATTGAGTTCTTATACTTTGCTGACAACGGCAAAATATTTAAGGCTACTACAAATCCGTATGACAGGATGACCTAGACTGCATGTTTTGTTGGTTCAGTCGTAACTGGTTAGTTTGCAATGTCGAAAAATGCTTCTGTCTAACATTTGATGAGCTTCTGTCGACTACTGACTTAAGCTATTACATGCTTAATAACTCGCCTTTGAAGCAGGTCAATGAAGCCAAGAACTTGGGGGTCTATTTTGACAGTTCGGCTATGTCGTTTCCAAATCTCGCAGGAAAATTAATTTTGTCAAGCGATTCTCTTCATCGTTTAAGAATGTTGCTACTTTTCGTTCACTTTATTATTCGTTCATTTTTCCCTATCTGGCTTATTGTTCTGTTATCTGGAGGCCCTGGACTTTCACTGCTCCCTATAATCTTGAAAAACTCAATCACTTTTTTTTTTTGCGGTTTGTGGCTTATAGAATTGGGATGCCCATGCATTTTCGTAATCATGACTACAGCATTGTTGCATCCACCCTGGGCATTCCTACACTGTCTTCTGCTATGTGCAGATTTGATGTGGTGTTTGCCTTTAAGTTTTGGGTAATAACATTGATTGTACTGAACTACTTTGTAAAATCTGTGTCTTTTTTTCCGGCTCGGTCTTTGCAGCACAACAATTATTTATTCTATCTTGATTATAATCATGACTCTCAATCGCCTATTTGTAGGCTTTCATCGCTCTGTAACGAAAATGCTCGACTGACTTGACATATATAACTCCACCTTGCATTTGGTCTCTCGTCACTCACGCATACTGTTTTCATGTAATTAGCGACTCTAATATACTATTTATTTACATGTTATTACGTATTTGTTCTTCCTATGTACCGCCATGTAAAATGCTTCGTTTTTTATTTTGTTATATTTGTACTATGTAAAAGGGTATTAACCATTAATACATAAATAAATAAATATAGGTTTATAATGCTTTCGTCCCACTTACAAAATAAAAATGTAATTTGTGATTTATTTATTTTACGTAAATAATAAAAAATCATAATTATACAGTGCTCGGCACTGTTTGTATTGCTCATTAAAATATGAAAAACACTCTTATTTTTCAACGTGAATTTATAACGCACTTATCTTAATATGTAAACTCCCTATAACTGGAGAGTGTTCAAAAATATAATACACAAAGCAACAACAACAAAAAATAATATCGAACAGTGAACAAACATGTGTTATCGATGAAAGATGAAGGGGTTTGGTATTTTTGATGTGGAATTAATGAGCGATCATAAGAGTTAAAAAAATAAATAAATAAGAAAAACCCAACCTTCTACTATTTATTATAAGAAACTAATATAAAACCCATGTCGTTATACTCAAAAGGAATAATTGCAAACGTACAAATTACACTAATCATCTATACAAGAAGTCATAAGCATAATCAGCTTACAAGCAACGTTGATAAGAATTAAGTACTCACGCTTCGACCAGTGGGCCTGGATATGGATCAGACTTCTGGTAAAGAGCACTGAGCTTAGCGCAGAGTATTATAGTCGGTATGAAGAGAACTAAGCACCATCCAACACTCGCCCAAAAACCGTTCTAAGCAGAAAAAAAATTAATCGTAAATAGCTAATTAGTACACCATAGTAAATATCTACTTTCAAGATTGCCATGTGATTAACAGAGTTAATGGATGGATTAAGAGGATATATTAAAAACTACGGTATATACCTAATTTTCGATTAAATCTTACAGGATGCTTCTTACGCTCATATTCGAGTTTAATGATTAATTATTTATTCAACGATTCAGTATACAAGGGAGATAGAAACGGAATATAATTTTGACCTACTCTTTTCAAATATTTAAGCTTATATTGAGAATAATAAGAAAATCTATCCATAACATCGATAAAACATCAACATCTTTTCTGTGCCCTCTGTTTTAAAAGTTTGAAAAAAAAAAATTTCGGAATCAGAGAATTCTTAAATACTTGAGTTTATAAAAAACGACCAGTAGCTAGTTACATTCAATAGTGGGAGAATGTAAAAATGTGGTAATTCATGTATTCTATGTCCAGTTTTGGAAGAAAATTCTTTACTGTAGAATGAATTTTCCCAAGGCGTACTGATAATAATATTGAACAATCATAAGAAATAAATAAAATTTTTACTTACAAATGGGTCCAAGATTTTGTTACATGAAGCAACGAGTGTTGCGTCGTACGCATTTGACACTGGGGCACATTTTCCAACTGTTTCCATGCCATTCGTAGCAACGAAATTCATAAAATCATCCACTAGGCTGAGGAATTTGTCTCCGAACTTTTTAGCAACCTATCATGTTGAAAGAAATATTTGTGATTATTAAGAGCCAGGTAATTCTGACCTTTGGAGATAATTTTTTAAATTTCTCTAATACTCTCTGAATGAGTGAAAGATGTGCGTTCTAAATATTTTTCTCCAAAGTTCTGTTAACCAAACGTTTACTCACATACTGAACATACTTCGGGCCCTCTTTGTTCAGTAACTTTTGTGCCTCGGTTGTCTCATTGACTAGATCATGTATCGCTTCCGTCATAGAGCTGTGATTAAACTTAATATGCTCTTGCAAAGTCAACGCATTGACGCTTAGTTGTTGGCTAAGCAACGTCATCGGGGTGACTAATGTTCTATGACATCGTTCCAAATTAATCGCATTGGTCTCAAGATTTCTTTTTATACCGTCATGTCCTTCCGGTAATTTTGCCGCCACATCTCTCAACTTGTTGGCGAGGTGTTCTAAGTTTAAATTCGTTATATTGTTTTCCAATAAGTCAGTGTACCGAGAGAACATGATTTCACTCAAACCACTCTGAGCCAAATCATTGAGCTTTGACCGAGCACTGTCACTCAAAATGACAACCCCTGGGGAAAGATTTATTTTTTTTCGTAATTGTTGGATTGTATTGTTGATGTCGTAACGTTCTGTATAAGTATGTAAGCTTGTCAAATCGATTAAGTTCTCAAGTTTTAAGACCTTGTAGAGAGTTTCGTTTGCATGGCACATACTGAAACAGATCGGAAAGATATAAGCATAATGTGGAGAAAAGTTGGAAGTACTACGTAGGAAGGAGGATTTTTCGCGTTTTGTACTCCACAGACAGAGGATATGCATGACTTACGTTATAATATAACTCATGTTAATATTCACATCAGGTTTATTTGGATACAGCTTTGATTTTATCTGAACAAAATCATCGACCAAATTGAACATCCGGTTGTCTTTGGGATTTTTTAGCGGCTCACAAACGCCGCGTTGAATGATAACACCGGTAACCATGTGAGCCACAGTCACAATCATTAAAATACTGGTCAATAGAAATATAATCCACACTGCCCTGTAAAGCACGAAAAGATTAATTGGTGATACACTAACACCAAATTTATGAAAGTCGACACGAATGGTGGCAGGACTAATTGTCGTTACACGTGTACTTACATCATCAAAAATCGTGCACCTGCGCCCTTATTGCAACAATCGTCTCCGTAACCATCGGGGCGTTTTCCACAAACACCGCAGAGTAAACCGAGCGTCAAGCAACATAGGACTGTCAGTAATATTCCAGATATCCCAAGTCCTACATAGTACCTGGAATAAGATAATCTTTTATGTTTCAACGATGTAAGAATTCAATATTTGTCTGAGATTTAAAATGATGAAGTCTTTCAGCTTTGAAAGCAAGAAGTTCGTTCCAAGGAAATTGTGCGACTTTTTGTGTTGACGGAAATTATGTAAAACGAAATTCCAAAGAGAAATAACTGGATTGTTTCAACAGTCCAGTTGTTTTTGTTTTATTAGCAGGCCATTATTAGAACATTTTCACATCAGACAGTTTAAGGGGATACTTTCTGGAAAAAAACTGTTTTCACATGCGTGAAAAAGTTCGAAAAATTGATGCATGTACTATTTTATACTAGAAAACATACCCGTATCCAAATAACGTTGAACTACGAACCGTTGAAGAGATGAGAATATATTTTTTTGCCTAAAAATTTGAATCTAAAAAAAATCTAACGCTCATTTTTTAGAATTTGTTTGCTGAATGCGTACACCAAATACCAGATGTCTGTATTCATTTTTGTAGAAGCGAAATCAATTTTAAGATTTCATAAATACATTATTGGTAACAATGATACTAGTTTTTAACATTAGTGTACGATTAAAAAAATATATGCTATCAACATTTTTTCCATACTTCGAAGATTGCTAACGTGATTCGAGCAGTGAAGAGGGTTATTTTTGGCATTTGCAGAAAAAACAAAACAGTTATATACAAAATTTGTAATTTGAACATAGAATGGTATTGGAAATATACGAATGGAACAAAGTCTTATCGAGTTTAGTTTGATTTATTTACGATGAGGACAAAATCAGTAATATCTGAAAATAATTAACTTTTGCGCAAACTCACTGTACTACAGTCGCTTGAGACTTTCCATAATCAATAAATGAAACTAAATTCGATTATTATTTTACTTTATTCTATTCCATTTTTAAATTACACATTTTTTATATAACTTTTGTTGGCCTTTCTACGGATACTAGGTAAAAAAAAGTAAACCTCTCTGTTCCCCGAAGTATGTTATTATTCTTCAAATAAAGAAAAACATGTTTGCCGCATGTTCTTGACAAAATCCATAACAAATATCATAATTTTTATCATCGGCCAGGAGTGCATTTTCCGTATATGAAAGTCTGAAAAATGGATTCGCTGGGAGAAAAATCAATAGACATCTGAAATTTGGTGTACCCGTTCAGTAAACGTATTCCAAAAAATGTGCATGGAATTTTTAAGTAAAAAAATTATCTTATCTCTTGAATGGTTCGTGATTCATCGGTAATCGTATACGCGTATGTTTCCAGTACAAAATAGTATTCAAACATGAATTTTTTCGAATTTTTATCACCCGTACGAAAAACCATATTTTTCAGAGGTAAATATCTCCTCAACAAACATTTCATAATATTCAAACTCTATCCTATACAAAGTTTTCAACTCAAATGCAGTTTTGTTGAATGCCGGTGCATCGCACCGATCAATATCAGTGACCAAAATAAGGAAAATCGAAAAAAGTCGAACAACGTGATTACAAAACCATTGAAACTTACCGGTATTGGGAATATTGATTTATATGGGTGCCGGCAATATCAACATGGCGAATATATTTCGTATGGATATCGGAGCTGATTTTATCAAGTAACGATGTAATGTTGTTGGCGATTCCTTGCAGAGAATCACCAGCTCGTCTAATGCTAGCACTGATAACAGGGATAGTCTGATTTACAGCGTGTTGAATGTCTTTCTGAATCTTGGCGAACGAATCCCTCCCTTGGCTTACTTCTGAGACAATATTGCCTTCCATCAAAAGTGTTATGTTGTGCAGGGCATGTGAAACATCCGGCAGCTATAATAATTATATTTTTCTTTTGATTATCAGAGTCTTTAGAGATGTCCATGAAAGTAAGAGATACATAGTGTGTTGTGATAAGAAGTAGGTTTCTAATAAATTGTATTTAATCAAAATTGGGAAAATGATTGACCAAAGTTTACGGAAAACACCAAAATACGAAAGTATGATATATTTGATAAGTTATACTTGTTCCGATGACGGAGTAGCTCTTTCAGGGTGACCTTGGTAAAAATTTTGATAGACACGGACAGAAACGTAGAGAAAATGTGTCAGAAATTCTAAAGAAACAGGCAGAAGACTGATTCTGTGTATGCTTTCTATACGGTTTTTGACACAATTTTTGTACGTATCTATCTGTGTCTAACAGAATATTTACCAGATGGGTATTCGCCCTATTGTGTATTAGAAAGCACACCGCTGTTTCTACAAATTTTGGTATACAGTGGAGTTTGGTGGTCTTGTTGCAAAGTTTTATATTGAATGACAGAATAAATTAACACAACAAAGCCGCTATTTCGAAATGTTAATTTAAAATTCAAAATGCAGCTCGGGAATGAGGAATGAAAATAATTGGTAATGCAATTTGTATAAAATTTGTTTTCAAGCTGTTTTTGAAGTTATTGATTATGAATCTGACCTTTGGAGAATATATAATACACGTAAAGTATCGCACAATTGACAGCAAATTTCAAAAAATGATTTCCGATATAATAAGATGAAAACTGTTCCGGATGCAAACTCGATAAAATTTGAATATAAATATAACGAATGATCGATCGAAAATAATAATTGGTTTAAAATTTAAAAAGCTGCCGATTTTTAAGAGATATGAATCTTTTCTATTTTTTAGATGAATCTATGATCCGAGACTGAATATAACCATGTGCTGATTTTTTTTTTAATGTGTTATAATTTTAATCTCGAGTTATATTCATTTGAAAATTGTGAATAGGATTTAAAAAACGATGATCTACGTGCTCTAGGACTTGATCATAAAAAAAAAAACAAAAAAAAAAAAAAACAAAACTGAAACTGGCGAATAAGGGACTATTAATAAATGCTCAAAGAATTCAAATGACTATCGACACTCCTCATTGTTCTAAATTTCATTCAATCATCTCGAATTTCGAGATATTTTATCAGATGGACAGTTAACAACTCCTAAAACCTCTGAAAAGATACTTCTTGTGAAAACTACTGTATCTGTTATCTTGAAAGAGCGATTTTTAATGTAGCAATTGATAGTCACATATGATTGGTCAACTAAATCCACTTCTTATGGTATAAATAACACTGTGACACCTAGATATAATGTTTGAAAAGTTGAAAAATAATAACGTGAAATAAAAACGATAGAATGAATCTATAATATGCATGCTATGTAAGCCAGGGTTCGTACGATTTTTGGAATCTAAAATTCCCTGACTTTTCCAAGTATTCCAGCCCGAAAGTAGGATTCTTTCAGTAACCTTTCATGAAATATGCTGCTGATTATTGACAATTTTTTTACACATCAATATTAACACCTTCGATATTACCTAGTAACTAACTTACTGTCTGACTATCAATTTACAAAGGACAGACTGCGATTTTCCATAAGAAAAAAAAATTGAAAAAGGTTTGGCGTTAAGTAATATATTATATAAAATGTATGAAGTGGTGCGACGAAACAAAATTTTCGGTGCAATTTTTTTTTCCTAAGATCGACAGTACTTTCTATAAGAACGAGTTTATTTCTTCGACAGACTCAAAATTCCATTCACGTTTTTGAAATTTCCATACTTTTCCCTGCTGTAAGAAATTCCCTGATATTTCCAGGTTTTCCCTGTACGTACAAACCCTGGTAACATATGAGAAGTTCTCAGTGAACTATGACGTCAGCCACTTTCTTTCACCTTCGTCGATACTGATTTTTGAAATAAATTACCGAATGTATTTTCAAATAGTAATCATTGTAAAATCCGACCAATTGTGAGGAATATCGATGAGAGTTAGAGAAAGAAGCGACTCTTCACGGAGAATTCCTTTTATATATCACGTATATCTATGTATATGCCTATATATGTATATGTATATATATATCTTTTACACGTAGCAAATGAAAACATGAATGATCGTAAGAGATAAGATGTATTATGCTGATTGAAATTAAGTATGAATAATATATAACAAGGTGAGGAGGGTACATGCTACGCTTACAACTTACAGACTGAAGCTTTTTGGCGGGCATGGAATGAAAACAAGTTTATATAATAAATTCAGAGATTTCTAAATTACATGTTACTTCAAATTTAATACTGGTTTTCGACATGTAATGAACATTTACAAAATGAAACGCTGCAAAATCCTTATACGTTATATTGCTTGCAGATCTGACAAAATTCTAATGCGTATAAGAGAGTTTCGTCTGCTACGGCAATGAACGAAAACAATCGTTTCAATCGTCTGAAACATTCAACAAGATATATGCATACGAGTGTGTTTCGTAAATTGGAAAGATTCACGTTGCGAATGAACAACAGGTACTCGAATAAGGTATACGAGATTAGGTTCACGGAACAAATACCATAAGCTAGGTAGCTGAAAATAGATTCGCTCTGGTGTTACAATATTACCTTTGATGACAACAGATTTTCACAAAGAACATCACAGTTGTCACATTTCAACGAAAAGCACTGAATAAAAGAGGGTTAAAATAAAGAGTCATAATCTACTTGGTGTATACATACATTATATATACCTATATATATGGGGCATACTATGATATCTCAATTAAGATTCTACGTTGATGGCTCAGATTAGCTTTATAATTTTTTGTATTTTCGAAAGTACACTACGTAAATCGCTGTCAAAATATTTTTCAGAATTTTTCAACTCAGCGTATCTGAAGTAGAAAAAAAAACCCCCAACTTTCTACAATATGAAAAAATTTAGAAATATCTTATAAAATGTAACACAATTTTTGACACCTATTAGAAGTTCATCTTCTTTCATAACTTTTCGTAATTTCAAAAGATTAATAAGAAAAATGAAAATAGAGAAAAATGATTGAAAAAATTTTATATTTTGCATCCCTGTAACTCTCTAAATAGACATTTTTCGGCCCATATAACGAGCCTATAATATGTTCATTATCATTTCAAAAGTGCTCTCGAATCAATTTTTTTTTTTTTTATCTTTAGAACTTATGAAATCTCCTTCTTTTAATAGATATCAAAAATTTTGCAATATTTTGTAAGATTTTTCAGGTTTTAGAAAGTTGTTTTTTTTTTTTTTTTTTTCAAGTTTTTGAATCATAGTTCAGATACGCTGTGTTGAAAAATTATGAAAAAATTGCGACTGCGTTTTATGTCGTGTACTTTCGTACAAAAAATTATAAAGCTAATTTGAGACATCGACGTAGAATCTTAATTGAGATGTCATGGTATGCCCCATATATATATATCTACTCTACATAAAATTCAATTAGATAAAAGCAGTTCCATTAAAAAATTCAATTACTATAATTTCCAAGTAAATACAAAACGATAGTGAACTACTTATACCTTCGGGAAATATCTATCCAGGTACTGCATGTAAATGGCAAAAACGTAATTTTTTTAATATACAAATGATTTATATTTTTGAACACTCGGTGATATATTTTTTTCATTAACGCTGACAAGTTATTCGCATAAAGAAATGCAGTATTAATGGTAGTAACAATACTGACCTTGTCAAAATGAACTTGAACAGCCATCCCGTTGACATTGTACTCGTTCCTAATTTCTTGACAGTACTGTATCGTACATTCTTTTAAAGTGTACAGCAAACTATTTTTCACCTGCCGGAGTTCTGCAATAAATATTCAAAACATAAGTAGGAATTAGTATTCGCAAGGAAGAAATGTTATTCCTGTAAACAAAAGCTGGAGAGAAAATGAAAATAGGTTATTCTTACCAATTTCTAATTGAGTCGCATTAGTCCGTAAGCCTTGAGTGATATCCTTAATCATCTTCAAATCATTACCAATCTCACCAAGTCCAGAGACGATATTATTCAGATTTGTCAGTGAGGCGGCGTCAGAGTATTTCGCTAACTGTTCCGTAACGATTCTTCCGCTTGCTTGGAGAATATTGTTCAATGTGTACTCGAGTTGGTTGTAATTGGTGCCAAGTAAATTGTCAATTTCACGGGATGTAACGCGGAGGTACAATTGGACATCCTTTAGGTTAGTTTTAAGATTGTTCGGCAGTTCGTTAGTTCCTTCTTGCATGTATTCGTTTGTAACAAACGCACAAACGACACCAAATCTGTTTGTATAAGAGAGATAGACATAAGATGTAAGACGTATATTTTAAAAAATCGAAATTTACATTCTGGGAGTCGTTTCATGTGAAACCGAAAGCTTCGCAGATAAAACATCGATCGACAATTTTTATTTTCCTGAACTTTTTTTTGTGTATTCTTTCAACTTTGAATTGAGATAGTTGTTCGACGGAAAGAGTGCAGTTTCCATGTATTCGACTTTACAATATAATTTCAGATTTCAAATTCGGCACACATGCTCTTCTCCTAGTAGCTATATCTTCAAAAGTAATGAAGATAATTGAACAAACACAGAAGGCATAAAATAACTTCGAAACTGATATAGATATAATATAATTTTTTTTATAACCATTTTGCCGTGAATTTCATTGATTTGATTATTTAACCTTATTATTTGTCATCGACTGCCAATGTTAGAAATATGAAGAACACTTGGTTGTATTCGTTTACTAATTGTCTATTAACCCACCACTTTTCAAAATGGACCTACGGTGGAATTCTATTTAAAGATTCAATCTTTTCGTCTAATGACGGTACACACAAAGTATGGGGTTCGTTTTCAAATGGCACCTCTGTAAATATTGAAAGTCGTACTTTATATTTTATTTGCTTTGTTAAATATTGAGAAATTTTTACAAAAAAAATATCTTTTAGAAATATGTAAAAATGAACGATCTGATTGAGTGTCAGTAAAGTTCTTGTCGTTGACTTGTTCGAATCTATCGTTAAAGGCTTGCAATTTTCCTTTTTTATCAACCAACCAAACTGATCCTAATTTTTCATTATAATTATTAAACTATCAAACAGAATTTGTTCAAATTTCGTTAGCGCATTACATTTTCATGACAGTATTCGGAAGATGTCATCTATTACGGATTTTAAGTGATAACGATGTGTATAGGTGAAGCTGAGAGGATATTCACTCTCGAGTATACTCGCTTCTTAATACCTCATTGAACTTATTTTTTTTTTTTAAAGTTAAATAAGGTAGTAAGACGCGAGTATACTCGAGAGTGAATAACTTCTCGGGTGAGTTACTTTCCACCATTCTCAAACTAAGCAGGAGTAAAATGAGACATCACAGAGTTATTTTTGAGCAATATTGAGGTTGTGGAACGTAAAGTACGATTCCAAATGGTTTCTGACCAAAAGAAAAAAAAAAAACGATTCGAGGCAGCCGACTCCGATTTTTTTAAAAGTGCTACGTCAAAAAAATCAAATGAAGTATAAAGTGTAAAATATAAGTTTCAATATTTGCAAAACGGTTATTTGAAAGAAAATTATATACCTTGGTGCGTATCGTCATAAGGCAAGGAGATTCAATTTTACAAAAACACCTCGTCGTTCGTCAATTTTGAAAATTAATGGTCTCACGTACAATTAGTTGACGAATATAACAAAATTGGTTTTAGATTATTAAAATTGGCAGTCAATTGGGTTCGTTCAATGGAATTCACGGTTAAATAGTTATAAATAAAATTATTACATTAGTTTGAAGAATATTTCATACCCCATCCCATGCTTCTTTGTTTGTTCAATTATTTGTCCTACTTTTGGAAATATAACAATTGGAAGAAGCCGAGGGCGTGTGTCAAATTTGAAATTATCAACTAGAATCGAAAATATGAATATTAAGTATTTTTTGTATAACAGATAGTTATTTTTTCGTCAGTAAAATATGTAAAAGAAAAAGATTCAGGTAAATTAAAATTGGGAATGTTGCAAGAGAGTATTCTTATTGACTTGAAATAAGTCTTATTGTTAGGCAAGTTATTGTTAGGTAAGTTAGGCACAGCTAGTAAATAAAAATTGGAGAATTAGTCGCTAATGAAATGCTTTTTAATAATGGAAAAATTTTTTTTTTCGCTCTAGCCAGTCTTGAAAAAATGCGACAGACCCAGCTTATTATGATGCTGGCATCGCCACATAGTGAAGATAGTGCAAGCGAAACTGAATTCGAAAAATTCCAATATTTATTCCTTAATTAATCACTGTCGATTGACATCAGTTTCGTCCTCCTAAGACCACCCTCACCACAGATATTCTACCCCTCAGCCAATCCATTACGCAAAAAATTTGTTAATATATCGACGCGTGAATTATTCGCTAATTAGTCGACTACTTCTCCAATTTGTATTTCCTTGTTACGCTATATTGGTATAGCCAGCTTAACGGAGGTGGCGAGTTCAATTAAACGTTGAATCAAAAAACGTCGGATTTTGGGGTATGAGTAACTTTCCTGAATTCTGTTAGAAAGGAGCGATGCACCGTCGAAATCTTAACACTTTCCGTTCGTTCGTTTATTTAATACAGGAAGAAAAAGAATGAGTTTGCTCGGTCGGTAAAGGCAGGAGTACCACATGATCTTGAGAACAGTGTATACTTATAATACACTTACAATATGATCGTCGCAACAGCGATCAAGACAATGCTGAGCATAATTTTTCGGCAGTGATCATGCTTCTTGTCGAAAGGTTGACTTCGCCCGCCGCAATGACCAGCGCAACGACAGCAGCAAAAGAACAATCCAATACACGGTAGAATAGCCGCGAGTAATAGGCCGGCTATGGCGAGACCGGCCACACCGCTGTAATGCTTCAGAATGATTTTCCACTCTTTAACTGGATCTGCAAACTTCGGTTGACCATCTTCCAGCGTTATCATCCCTGCAAAAGGATGAAAGGTTGACTTTATTATTAAAAAAAACATTCGATTTTTAACAAACTCAGAACAAGCAAATATGGGACTTGTGAATGATTACATCGAATTTTATTTTCACCAACATTTGAAGCTAGAAACATAATTATCGTCGCGAAAGGATGTGCATGAATCGCGGGGTTGTAATTTCTTGCACACGCGCCCTGAAATTTCAAGTGATCCTTGTAACCACTTTTAATCCTTGAAACCTTGTAATCTTTGTAATCATTTGAAACCTCTGTAATGCCTTGTAATCTTTTATATTATCTTGAGATTCCTAATGTTATCTTTGTAATCCTCAAAATCCTTCTCATCAATTGTACCTTTTGTAATCTCTTGAAATCTTTTTCACTCCACACATTACCTTTGTAATCTGCGCAATCTCGTTGTCATTTTGTAAAATTTTTTGTACGCGTTGTAATCTGCTTGTAATCTTTATAGTCGTAATCAGTGTACAGTATTTTTTTAATCATATATATAGCATTATTCAGTCGAAATTCAATTAATCAGAGAAGGTTTACTTTAACACATACCCTACAATCGATAACCAATTAATTAAAGTTAATTAAAATTTCCTTTAGACGTACCGGCTCGTAACTCATTTGGGCATGGTTTCGAGTTTTATAGTGATGAATTCTTACATGGGGAGGGGGGTCAGAGTAAATATTGTAATTGCTAACATTGTTTCTATTTTTAGGGTGAAAAAGGGTTGAACCGTATGTTGATCTAAAAAATATAGCTTGGAATTTTACACTCCCGCACATTCGTGATCATTTTTCGATCAGGCTGAAGTTCGTAACGTTAATGTAATGTTGCATCTTTTGAAAAAGTCGAGGTTATGCAGCTTTAGGATTACCTGTAATTTAGTAAACTGTTAATACATCATCAACAAGCTCAGATTTTGTAAATTCAACTTCTTCAGGTATTCTACAAAGGTGCAAAAGAGTAATTTTTGTTTCAAAGTTGCGATACATTAGCGTTACTAACTTCAGCTTCATATTTTTTGTTGGTATAAATAATAGAATTCAGGTCGATCAGGAATCGGTGATA